>NC_057812.1:26021608-26024699 GCF_018294505.1 Triticum aestivum
ATTTGCTGCTCATTTACCGTCATTTTTTACTAATGTATTGGGTGTCTAGTTAATATGTTGTCTTGTGAAGTGTGGTAGTTTTTCCCACAAAATGCGTGATGGGTGGGGGCTAGCTACAGATGGGAAGGTTGTTTTCGGCAGTGATGGTACCTCAACTTTGTACCAGATAGATCCGGAGTCTCATCAGGGTAATCATTCATTGTGCTTGAGGTTCTTCTAGCTTTCAGACTTCCGTCTCTTATATTTGGCATTTCCTGGGATGTAGTCATGAGGATGGTGCCTGTGAAATATCAAGATAATGACGTTAGGTATCTTAATGAACTTGAATACATAAACGGTGAAGTATGGGCAAATGTCTTCAAGGTTAGTTGTCTACTTCCTCCTTCCTTGAAATGCTGAATAGTCATTCTAGAGTACCAATTTTAATTTTTTATTAACTAATATGTTCATCAAGGGCTGGAGGGCCAGAACATTTTCCATTAGAATATTGTTGCCACATCATTCCGTTGTGTCATCCGTAAATGCTTGATCCAGAAAAAATGTGGATAAAGGGTTTCACAAAATGTGATGAAGTGGCATGCCTCAATTTTTACTAAGATTTAACGATTTTCCTTGTGTGTCGCCCTTTTGGGGATTGGTGATTGGTACTGCGAAATAGGCCATTGGTAGAAATGAAAATTGGTCAATTTTTCTTTGGCAAAAAAACATTGGCTCGGATTTAATGGAAGACATTTTTTTTTCTAGTCAACTATGGAATGAAAGTGAAATTGATTAGAGCAATGACAAATACTAGTATTAGTTTGCCACTTCAACTGGTTATTGGTTCCATTTACCATAAGTCGTCAGCAGCCCTACCAATTTGTTGTAATACTGTGCTGCAATTCTGAGTATTCCAAGCTATGACATGTAGACAGATTGCATCGCTATAATTTCCCCTGATAGTGGCATAGTGGTGGGTTGGGTTTTTCTTCATGAGCTGAGGTTTGTTGCACATAAATAGCTTATGTTTCTCTATTTATATTACCATCAGTTGAGACTATTCATACATATTTCTATTTTTGTAGTAGCTGTTTCTGAAATAATTATTGATGTGGTTCATGCAGGCATCACTCACTGAATTCAGGTAATATGGTGAGTGGTTTATGGTTTACTTGTTAATATTGTGCTTGGATGTTTCCTCATTCTGTGATCTCCTTTTTTTTATCATGCTTGTTGGAGTGAGTTACATTTTGTTCAATTTGCATGAACGCACACAAGATCTTGTTATCCAAATCTCATAGTGATGGTTACATGACACCGATCTGTTTCATAATCCAGGCTCATGACGTTCTAAATGGTATAGCTTGGGATGAAGACAACCGCAGATTGTTCGGTGAGTTCTAGTGCTCGCATTTCTCTGTTTGTTGCCAGGCCTCTTAGATTCTAAAATCTGGGAACCATGATGAACCCTTTCGACACTTGCAGTGACCGGAAAATTATGGCCAACACTGTATGAGATTAAGCTACGTCACATTGAGGGGCCACCAGATGGGTCTATAGAGAAGCTATGTCCAAGGATCATAATTCCGGGTTCCGGCAATTTCCCCAAACAAGCCGGCTGGTCGGTTACCAGGTGATCGCTGGCCAGTAACCGGATTACATGGTTTCGACATATCCAGTTGTACTGATCTGGTGTGAGCTGCTAGTTAGTTTCATTCCAGAACTAGGCATGCATTCATACCCCATATGTAAAGGTTGGGTCTTGCAAGGATGATTCTGTTTCGAACTATTGTAATTGTCAAGGCACAAAACATTTTCTTGCCATGTGGAGTACATATTTTAAATTATTCTTGTAAAATCTCGTTTGAAATTAATAGACAGCATTACATTGTATTAGGAAAGGGGAATGCATCATGTATAAGGGCATCTCCAACGCCGACCATCAAACATGTTCTCACACCCTCTCCTTCCTTCTGCCGCCGACGCACGGAACCGAGGAGAACATGTCAGAGATGGAGGTGGCGAACGTGCCGGAGGATCCGAGCATCATACTAGCCCGAAAGATCATCTTGGCTACGCGGCAAACTCACCGCGTCAAAGCGGACGAGGCCAAGATGTTGTGCTTGAATGTGGCCTCTTTGGATGCAGGCGCAAGAATGATCGTGCAATCCATCCGCTACCAAACGTTGCAGCGGCAGAAAGATTAGTTAATAGCGGCAGACAATGAGGACACGACGAAGGCTACCTACACGGCGGTAACGACACCTTGATCTGAAGTAGATCGCTGGGATTGTTGGTACGATAGGGAAGAATTGGATTCGGGGACGTAAAAACTAAGCATACTTGCCACTTTTTGGCTGTGATCGGGCATGCGATCCGGCGCTGGTGTGATCCGGCGCGCTGTGTGGATCAAACTTTATTTGAATTGCAAATTGCCCTCTACTAACGGACATATAGGATAGCATTTGATGGCCGACTCCTGTCCCTGTCCGCGGACGGAAGCGGGAGGAAATTTGCCGATTGGCGTTGGAGATGCATTAAGGCATTTCTAATTGATCCCTTAAAGTCCATAAGGGAGTAAAAAAGTTGGTTTTACCCCCTTACAGCGCACCTAGCCAATCCCCTTGAAGTCATAGTGGAGTAAATTTTTACTCCAACTCTCAATATCCCTCCAAATCTCCCAAAATTAACTCACTCGTGCGACCGTCGAGTAAAACTAAAACTAGCGCCTCTCCTTCTCCCACCCCACGCGCCACCCTGTCTCACACGGCCTCATCCGCCGCGCCCCAACACCGCCACCGATGACTGTTCGTTCGGCCGGAATGGATAGCCCGGACCCTTCCCCCAACCCGCCGACCACTACCGCCGGCTTTTCGCCGCTGGAAATCACCACGCGTCGCCGCCCATGCCGAAGAAGAGGTTGGGGATAAAAAAATACAACATGCTCAAGCTCCTCCTCCAATCGCCCCAATGGCCTTAGGGGTGGCCAGCGCCTCCCTGGCACGGGCCCATAGCCCTCCCCCCGGAGCCAAACGAGCTCGGAAGACGATGTCGGCAGCCACTGCGCTTGTCGAGGCGGCTGCGAAGAAGAAGAAGAAGAAGAAGAAGAAGA
>NC_057812.1:26024799-26029091 GCF_018294505.1 Triticum aestivum
AAGAAGAAGAAGAAGAAGAAGAAGAAGAAGAAGAAGGAGAAGGAGGAGAAGGAGAAGGAGAAGAAGAAGAAGAAGAAGAAGAAGAAGAAAGTGGCTCCTCATCCTAGGCCGGCACCTCGTGCAACTACACCGGCGACCCCTAAGGGCACTATTTCGGCACGGGTGGTGGCCGCAACCGACAAGAAGCATCGCGGCCACCAAGTGCTTGATTGTAACGCCCCGGACACACTCGCCGGTGGTCGTTACTCCTGGCAGGATCCAAACTAGCCCCACACATCAATACTAGTCTTTCCTGCGTAGTTTGTCCTCACTCGTGCGCACCGGGACTAACTTCGCAGTCGGTCACCCATCCTGAAATTATTCCAAGCTGAGCACGCATAACATTGGAGTTCCTTCTAGATGGGCTCCCGGAAAAGAAGGAATTCTTTATTGATATGAGTAGTCTATCATCCCTATTAAGTAAGGCTATCACATACACCCCCACTGAGAGGAACCGATGTCCTTGTCGGGCCACATGAACGGTCCATCTTGACACATACGTCGATGCATCTATTTTGGCACATGTGCCATGCCGTGTGCCACGACGGGTCACAAATGTCATGCACAACATGACCGCGCACCTGTTCGCAAATATCCGTGTACCAGTGAGGGTCGGCTATGATACCAACATATAACGCTCCGGACACACGCACTGGTGGTCGTTACTCCAGGAGGGATCTAGACTGGCCCCACACATCAATACCAGTCTTTCCTGCGCACTTTGTCCTCACTTGTGCGCACCCAGGACCAACTTGTCAGTCGGTCACCCATCTTAAAATTACTCCAAGCAGAGCACACTTAAGTTTGGAGTTCTTTCCTAACGGGCTCCCGTAAAATAAGGATTTCCTTATTGATATGATTATTCTATCATCCCTATTAAGCCATGCTATCACATTGATGAAATGCCTACAAGGTAGAAATAAAAACTCGCATTTGTTGGTTTCCTATAGTGATTGTTGGTGGCCTCTAGTGATGGTTGGTAGTGTTTGCTTTGTTATTGTAGTCCATAGATGAACACACTCGAATTCCTCATGTCTTTGGAGTCCTCGGCCGCCAATGGACTTGATGATCTCAACAATGACTTGTTTTGGGATCATTCGGAGGTGAACCAAGACATGGAGCAAGATGTGACCGGGAAAGATGAGGAGGCCGGGGAGGAGGAGGCCGAGGAATAGGTGGTTGTAGAGGTGACCGAAGCAAGCACGAAGGTGCCAAGGTGCCGCACCCAAAACTACAACCAAAAGGAGGATTTACACTTTCTGATGCTTGGTGCACGATCTCCATGGATGCAATGATTGGAACGGATCAAATCAATACCATGTTTTGGGAGAGAATTACCAACCACTACAACACCTCTGTGGATGTGTGATCAGCCATACGCAAGGTTCTCTTGGGCATCATTGGAGCACCATTCATGACCAATGCAACCGATGGTCCGGTTGCATCAACCAATTAAGTGGATCAACCGAGTGGTGTGCAAGTGGCAGAGTATGGCCCCTACATCCAAGAACTATTCAAGAATAGGAACACCAAGTTTGACCACAAGCCCTTCATGTTGCATCATTGCTACAAAGAGATATGCAAGAATGAGAAGTGGATCCAAATAATCGTGGGGACCATTCCAAAGAGATCAAGGTTGAGCATATCCATTGAGGAGGACGCTGAGGTTGATGAAGATGCCAACAATAGACCGGAAGGAAACAAGACTGGAAATGGAAGAAATAAGAGAAATGCATTCGGTGGCACTTACAAAGAAGAACTTGTGGCAATGATCGAGACCAAGAAGGTGTTGGAGGTCGAACGCAAAGAAGAGAAGATGGCGAGGTGGAATAAGCTCAAGGCATTGGAGGATGAGAAATGGAAGGCCAAGTTGGCGGCCGAAGAGAGAAAGTTGAAGGCGAAGGAGCATAGTCTTGCAATTGAGAAGGAGAGGATTCGTGATTCCAAGAAGGCCGAAGAATGTGCTATCATGTTCATGAATCCAAACACACTGGATGAAACCACAAGAAAGTATTGGGAACTCACTCGTGGGGAGATCTTGGAGTCCTCTCTTCGTAATGTTGTTGGTGGCCGAGGGGGTGGTGGCGTTGATGGTGGCGATGGTTGTGGCCGAGGGGGGTGATGTTGATGGTGGTGACTGAGAGGGGGGTGGTGTTGATGATGGTGGTGGCCTAGAGGGTGGCGGTGGTGATGGTCACCAAGAGGACGGTGGAGTTGATTTCTTTGCCGATGACATAGTTTGAGTGGTGGTGGCCAAGGGGGTGGTGGTAAATTCCATTGGTCGGCTCGATCCACAACATATACATACACTATGTTTGTGGTGATTTTTGATCAAACTTTGTGTTTCAAGTGTTGTCTTTTGGGTGAACTTTGCATGTTTTAATTTGAAAAACGTGATGATGAAAATTTATGCTATTACGGTTATGATATGCATGTTTTAATTGGCATCTCTCAGAAAAGTAAACATCTTTTATCGCCCCCGCGTTACTCCTCTGTCCCCCGGGACGCCCTCCTCGAGCGACATGGGGGACCCTAGCCGCCGGCGCTAGCACTCACCTCCGATGGCCTCCCCTGCATTGCCGCCGCCGGAGGGCCGACTGGTGAAGCCGCGCGCGGATCCCATGAAGGTGGCGGTGGGGCGTATCTAGCTCCTAGCACACTCCAGCGCCACCCTCCCCCACGGCGGTTGCTTGCTGGTCCGCGAGGCTGTGGGTGTGCCTTGATCGTGCGTGCACCTGAATCCGGCCTCCCCTCATCGGCTTGGCCCCTCCGTGCGGCTCGGGCTTGTCGAGCCTCCCCCTGTTGATGATCTCAATCCATGGCGGGCGCAGGCGCCCCCCGCCTCCAGCTGCTGCCCCCACCCCTGCCGGTCCAGCGGTGGATGCGTCGTGTCATGGATGTGATCATGGGCACCCATCCTTGCAACACGTGGCCGGTCTGTTGTTGGTGCTACTGCTAGGCGTGGGACTTGCACCGAGTTGCGTGATGTGCGCGACTTGTGTCGTGCAGGCGCCCCTTCCCCTCCTCCGGCGGCACTTCCTCCTCCTCGAGTTAAGGTGATGGCTCTCGTGTGGCGATGACAAGGCTTCAATGGTAGTGGCAGGCGGTGGGCGCACCACGACGGGTCCTCCTGGCACTGCTCCGACCCTGATAGCTTCGTCGTTTACTCCACTAACTTTTAAGGGGTCGGTTAGAAATGCCATAAGCTGAGCGCTTGTAATAGAAATCAGTGTGTGCGAGTTAATTCATATCTACTTGTACTCGTCAAAGGAACTTAATCGTGGCATTCTAACCAAAATGAAAAACTATAAAACAAGGCTCCCTCCGCTTCAGTGCATAGGGCGTGCACATAGTTCTAGATCATTGATTTGACTAATTAAAAATGTGTTATATTTCATCGATATCATATCATTTGATTCATATAAGAATGTAGCAGTTTCTAAATAAGGTAATATCATCCGTGGTGCTTGAACTTGACATGGATGTTCACTTTAGTGCATGAACTGGTTTTAAAACTTGATATGGACGTATAAATACGGTGCTAATCTCATTTATAGACATAAAGTGTGCTGATTTGGCACCGTATTTGGCTGACGTGGCATGGGTCCACTTCTGGCAACCAAACAAGATTTCAGTTAAATACCATGTGTCTATGACTACCGGGTACTGCCTGTCAGCAGAGAGGGAAAATTGACCTGAAGCGTAGGAGCGACCTGGCTAACCACTCAAACCAAAGTTTTATGGATCCTCAAAAAAAAAACCAAAGTTTTATGTGGTTAAAACGCCCCTTACTCTTAATGTACTGTGAGGTAAAAAGCTTTTGTTTTATTAAAGGGTTGCATATAAGTCATAATCACAGTAATACAAATAAATTTCAAATAGCTGTGTGGTATTAATAATTATAAATGTTGTACATAAAATTAAAATAATAAATTCTTTAAAAATGTTCATGTATTTTTACAAATATTATGCATTTTCGAAAAATATACCTATAATTGAAATAATATATATTAATTATAATTATGTTTGTATAATATTAAATAATGCAAATATTTTAAAATTTACAGTTCAAACATTTGAATAGTTATACGCACATTTTATAATTCATAAGTATGTTGTTAATTTTTTTGTACAGTTAAAACTAATTCATAATCTAAAATTTAAAATTTAGATAAGAATATTCACTCATTATATTTACATTATTCATTATATAAAAATTATGAATGCTAACCATGAGTGAAATTATACACCAT
>NC_057812.1:26029304-26038378 GCF_018294505.1 Triticum aestivum
AATATAATCAATGATTTTATATTTGAATTGATTGCAGTTACTAAACATTTTTAAACACTCATAGGTTTTACTCAAAATAGCACTTTCTAAGTAATACGTGCATACATCTATGTATTTATTTTGTTTGCACATGAATATTTGTAACCCACAGCATGGCATAGGCCTGGTTTATAGATTATTTTTTAAAATAATACATGTGTTTATTACGATTATAATCTACAGATGTTTCACATTTTTCTTTGAAAATAATGTGTTCAAAATTAACAGATTTTTTAAAGAAAAATGTGAAATTATAATTTACACATGTTACTACTCTATAAATTATAATCACACTAATACACATGCTACTACTCTGTAAATTATAATTTACTAACTTTTCAAAAAAGAACATATGCTAAATTGGCAGCACCGTCTGCAGCCCATTTAAGTAGCGCAAGTCTTTTCCCTTACAATAAGTACGAGGTGCCAGGTTTGCCATGAAAACTCCGTTGGTTTAGTGGCCAACGGTGGTGGCCCGCAATCTTCAAGTCGCATGGTGGAACCCAGACAACTAAAATATTGTTTCGTGCTACAAGTGGACCTCATGCCACGTCAGTTTAGTGCCACGTCAGCACATTCTACATCTACAAATGACTTATCACCATATTTGCATGTTTATGCCAAATTTTAGAACCAGTTTGGTGTATTTTTCAAGTTCATGCACGAAAGTGAACATCCATGGCAAGTATATGCACCACTGGTGATATTACCTCTTTCTAAATATTTCATCTTCAAAATATTTGTCTTTTTAGAGATTTCAAATGGACTACCACATACGGATGTATATATACATATTTTAAAGTGTAGGTTCACTCATTTTGCTCCATGTGTAATCACTTTAGAAATCTCTAGAAAGACAAATATTTAGGAACGGAGGGAGTATATTTTTAATTACATATAATACATATCTAGCTAGTTAAATTGATGAGCTAGAACGACCCGCAATGCCTAATGCACTGAGACGGAGGGAATATGTAAGGGTCACTTGTGCGCTTGTATGTTTGTTCGTTGGTGTTTTTGAAATGATTGGTTGTCTGGCAAACATAATACATCCGCCCAAGCACCGGCCGAATGTACACTGACTCTACAACATATCACTGATACACTCCAGCGACAAAAAAGTATTGCGACTCAACAGCGATGGTATATCAGTATCAAATCTTATTCAGAGCGCCAGAACAAAGTCGACAAACAGCAGGCTACCAAAGGGAACAGAGCAAACATCGGCGTCGAGAATATTCATGGGGAACAGAATGAACATCCGCGTCAAGATTATTCATGGGGGCCGGAAGCAAAAGGTGCCATTGGCAGGCAGAGAAAGTTTGTTCTACAGCAGAGATACGTCGTTTCATGTCTAGTTCACATGTTGACACGTCGAAAGTGAGCCGTGCTCTGCACTAGTTCTTGCCCATCATGGCTCTGTCCTGCTGCCTCAGCCTCTCACCTTCGCGAGAAAGATAGCCCTGGAATTTCTCCTGCCAAAATTAAAGCAAGAATGATTACACCTCAGCCACCGGTTAGCAACTGCTCACAAGTTCTGAACAGTGGTAGCAATGCTAACATAAGTAAAAGAGCAAAAGAAATCATGTGCATACAAGCAAACTATCACAGTATATATATGTGTGTGTGTGGTCATCACCAGGATGCACTTTATAGACTACACACATTGCAATTTCCCATACATTAATCGCGCTGAAATACCTTTGAAAAGGATCACTTGAGATAGCGTATAAAAAGAAGTTACTTCAGTACAATTCACATCTCAGTATTCACTAGGCTTGGTTCTATGGGGCATCCCAAGGAGAGGTGACTACATCAGCATTATGTTGGTCCCAAGGGAATATGACTAAGACTTATAGCTTAGGGTAAAAACAATAAGATTAAAAATGAAATATACAGAGGCATACAAGGAAGAGGTAGATAATACAACTTCCAGCTGCTAAGAAACTGGATCTTGTTTTTATTGTTTAAAGAAGAACATTATAAGACGTCAGAAAACGCAAATTTGCATCCAGCAGCATAATGAACTATAGAAATCCCAAAAGGTCAATAGTAAAGAGCTAGAAATTAACATAATCGGTACAGAATGGCATAACTAGGAAACAAAAACTTACCAAATTACATATAGCAAAGATATATGTGCCATTTTAAAAGACAGCATCTAGAATATAGAGTATTAAGATGCCTAGTCCAATGTAAGTACACAAGTCCTCAGTATTTCAACCAAAATACACCAACACTGAACTTCAAAAGTATATATCTTAACGAATTTCTTTTACAAACAGGTAAAGCAACCCATTATACAGTAGTGGGTGACATAACAGAAACTCTGCAGTCTTAAACAGCTATGCTGACAAATGGGCAAAGCAATCCATTAAGCAGGAAACAGTAGACATAACACAAACTCCACTCTCTCAAAACATCTATACAAAGAGGAACCTATTATGGCAAAGAACACATAGCAACTTTGCCATCATAAGGCATGTTTAGCTTTTCAACGCTGTTACTTATTGGAAATCTTCTATTATTACCCACTTGACCAGTCCATCACTATTCAATTCGATATATACCCATTACCGCAATCTGCAAATTATGTGGCTATACACCTAACACTATATCAAAACAGGACACATAGTTGAGCTGCAACCCTTGCTATCATTAACGCTAATGAAAGCAAGAAGCAAATGTGCCTTCCACTTTGCATACTACACAAATCAAGACCCTGTAATTTACAACATTTGCCTCGTATTTTGCACAAGCCCCACGTGTGTGGTATCCCAAAATTCTGTTTATAGATAGCAGCAAAGCATAAAGAGAAGATCCCTTTGCTTGAGTACCACAATATTTGCTGCTATGTAATGCACCATAATATCTGTTCTGACACGCAATTTATGATTTTTACATCTCATGAAAATAGTTGACTGCTCGAACTAAAAAAAAAATATTCTAACTTTGCCGTTGCTACAAATTTGCAAACCAAGTCTTTTCCTCTGACATAAGATACAACGGAAACCAAAACTAAGCACTATTCATGAATTATCTGTTTTCTGGCCAAATAATATACACACCATGACTAACTGTGATCTGCAATTCCGGTCCTTGAAAGTTGGAACTTAAATTAGAATTATCAATCTCTTAAGAAATCATCAAACCAGTAGTGCAATGTCCATGTTTGGCTACAATTAGGACTGATACATCGGATCCTAATTCCGGTGCTTAGTTCACAATGTCCAAATACCCTAGTTTGTAATGCATTGCCTCCACCCAGACTAAATCAAAAAATAACTTAAGACGGTCAAATTATATCGATGTACAAGCATAAAAATGTGCAGGTTGCATAACACAATCTTATACGGCACGCTACATGACAGTACAAGGCACTAAAATCTCCTGCTAGCCAGTTGCCAACCACTGAAGGAAACCCTTCATCTATGTGCCGTAAATGGATCATTCTGACCCAGAAACGCATTGGACAACCAAAGATTTGCTATTTCCGCTAACGACGACTGCTCTATATGATGGATTGCAACAAAGCAGCTCATGCTTAATACCATACCGGGAGGCACAACAGAAAATTGTTCCAAAACTAGAGCACACCATTAGCGCAGAGACCCTAATCAGCCAACCGACAACATTCAGCCACATATGTGGCTTAATCCAGGAACTCGTACCCCCTGGTTGGGAACCAACCAAATCAGCAACTAAGCCGCCTTGTGCGCACCAATCCATCTAGAACTACCAGCGGGGTAGGTTGGAACGCCAACCCCTACCGGGAGGGAGACGAACGAGCCTCCAGATCTGCAGCACAGCGCGCGCAGCAAACGGGTCTGATCTAACCAAACGAGGCAGACGCGCGGATCAAGCAGACATCAAGCGAAAACACACGCGGCCGTCGGGCGGAGGGGATCGGCGACGGGGTTTCGGGAGGGAAGGGGGAGGGCGCGGCGCGGTGGTTGGTCGGTGGGTTGGTGGGTTACCTTGCCGCCGAAGAGGAAGATCCCGGCGAGGCCGGCGGCGCCGACGCTGCCCCAGATGACCACCGTGGAGGAGAGCAGGGACCAGTTGCGGTAGATCATCCTCGCGAGCGCCTGTCGATCGCTTCTTCCGCGGCGGATTGGAATTGGATTGGGGAAGATCGCACACGAGACGGAGAGACCGCACCAGCTTTGGGGAAGGGGAAAGCAAATCCAAAAAAGAAGGGGGTATGGCTACGCTAGGGCCAATGTTCGAGGTCTGTTGTCAGCTCCACGGCCCGGCCCAACATGAAGGGCTGGTTCCTTAACCTCGTTTCTCCAATACATCTCCTCCTGCGAATCAACCTGTGGTGGACATTGATATCTCCAACCCATCAGGATTTAAATCCTGGTGTACACATTATTCTTAGTTTATTTCAGGATTTTCGGCGATGCGCTTTTAGTGGGAAGAGACGTTCCCGTCGACGACGAGGCGCCTACGGTGACTTCAATCTCTCAGAGGTGCTCATAGGGGTAGGGTATGCGTGTGTGCATTCATAGGGATGAGTGTATGCGCGTGTATATGAGCGCTTGTGTTTGTACTGATGCTCAAAAAAAACATCTCCTGCTCTTCGGGCTGACACCATCATGATTCCGATGCACTATTCCTCAAACAAACAAAAATTACGAGTCCAATGCATCTATGGATGAAAACGAAGAGGGAACGGATGGAACCGGGCGCTTTCATTTTCTTTTTGCAGAAGGTGAAATGAATACACAGACTCTAGGTACAAATGTTGTCAAGAAATTTTACGGAGCGAACACGATGCGCACATGCAGACGGAAGCATGTGTACACCGGAACTGAAGACCTCTTGAACCATATAAAAAACACAAGGGAAATAAAAAGATATTCAATTTTGTCAACACAAAAACTTGAAGGAATAAAACAACAATACCATTGACATGGTAGTGCAGCTCCGGTGACATACTCACAGTAGAAGACTAGAATAGAGTAGAGGTAGTTGGGCCACACATGGGCCATTCTGCTCATTGTGTGCTTGTTAGGCTATAAACAGCCATATGCCAATATTTTAAATGTAAAATTCGCTATTAGTGAAACAGAAACTTTCGCTTGTTCCACCGGAAAATGTCGTTCCATTTTTATCCGTCTCTACATAAAAAATGCTCCCATTTTCGTTCTGCAGATTTCCCTTTCCATATCAATTTTTCCTCCCCGGTTTCATTTTTTTCACCAGACAAGCGAAAGTTTCCACTCCATTTCCATCCCTAAATGCATCAATATGTTTCTTGTGACCCAATACTAAATTTGCACACCAGTCATTCACCAAGCGCGCATCGTCGTGAATATCATGCTAACAAAGCTAATTTTGATGGGCAAGTATCTATCTCGCCTTTAGTGAGATGGAAGCAGCTTGTTCCCTCACACTGATGCCACACACGTTTTTTGTCCTTTTTACTTTTGTTTATATTTTTATAAATAGTGATATATGTAATATGAAAAATAAAGTTAGTTATTTTTATTTAAAAAGTGTTCATCACACATTTAAAAGAGATTCATGCAACGATTGTGAAATGTTCATACAACAAAAGCAAAATATTCGGTCAACTTTTAGAACATGTGAGTACCATCCAAAAAATTTATGTGAAATTTCAAAAATGTTCGGATGTTTAAAAATGTATGTGAGAATTTGTAAAAAAATTAGGAAATTTTAAAAATATTCATGTACTAGGTTAAAAAATCGTAGCACTCAAGAAAATGAAAGTTACATTTAAAAATTTCATGCATTTCAAAATATGTGTGTGAAATTTTTGATTAATTTTTTATACAATGTAGAGTAATTCTGCATTTTTTTAAATAATATATTTTTGTCATTCAAAAAAATGTTCCAACATGTATTAGTAAAAAATGTTCAAAACACGTATTTTTTAAAAAATGTGTATTTTTGGAAAATACACATCCGGTCAAAACTCCTTTTCTTTCATAGGAGCGAAGCAATGAAATTCCTTAACATCTGCCATCATATTCCATTCTTGTATTATTTCTAATTTCTACTGCCTGGCCCAACATGAAGGGCTGGTTGCTTAACCTGTTTCTCCAATATGGCCGAACATCTATTCCTCTTCGGGCTGACACCATCATGAGTGCAATGCACTCCCTGAAAAAAAACACGAGTCCAATGCCATCATAATCAAGGAATAAAACAAAGTGGAAAAGGATGGAACTTGAAGCTAAAATGAATACATAAACTCCAGAAACAACTACTGTCGAGAACTCACACTAGTAGACTAGAATAGAGTAGAAGTAGTTGGGCTGCACATGGACCATTATGCTCATTATGCGTTTGTTGGGCTATAAAACAGCCATATGCCCATATGTTAGACCGAAAGTTATGTATAGTAGAACATAAAGTTCCTTTTTTTTTTCACCGGAAAGCATTGTTCCCCTTTTTTCGCGTCTCCATGTAAAAAAAATCTCTTTCATTTTTGTTTGCAAATTTCCCTTTTCATATCCATTTTTCTCTCATTTTCGTTTTTCCATTAGAAAAGCGAAAATTTTCCGCTCAATTTTCATCCTAAATACATATATCTGTTTACTGTGACCCAATGCTAAATATGCGCATCAGTCATTCAGCAAGTCTGCATCATGGTGAAAGTCGTGCTAACGAAGCCAATTTTGATGGGCAAGTCTGTCTCGCCTTTAGAGCATCTCCAATAGATCATGTAGATGTATAAATAACTGTTTTTTACGTAACGAAGCCCAAAAAACAGTGCTTCAACTGATGATGTAGACACATATTTTTTTACTCCAAATTTTCTCTAGATGTAAAATATGGCACTTGGTGGTGCAAATTTGCATCATTTGGGCCTCGTCTCGAGTAAATCTCGACTAAAATCCGAGGAGCCACGCGCGCAGCCCAACTGCCGCGCGAAACTTTCGTGTGTTGCGCTTGAGCACCTCCCTGCCATCGGCCGCCGCCGCCGCCAGTCCCATGGACACCTCCTCCGACCACGTGGCCACCAACGCCAGTCCGGTGATGGCCGCTTCCGTGTCTGCCGCCGGTCCTGTCGCTCGCAGCCGCTGCGATGCCTCCCCTAATTGTGTGGAAGATTTGCAACCCCTCGTCCCGCTGCTACCATCGGACTAGAACTACCATAGGGGAAGAAGGCAACCACAACTAAAACCATGAGGTGGCGGCTCGAAGCAGCCGCCATGCTACCACGCGTCGGCTTCGTCCCGAGCAAAAGGATGAAGGCGGGGAGGGGGGGGTGATGTTGCGTCATCGCTGGTCTCGCCCGATAGCTGCTGCTTCGCGTGCACTAGCCAGAGACAATAAATTTTTGGAGCAGTTGTCATGCGGTTGATGTATTTTACATCACCTAGTGGAGCACTAGCTATTTTACATCATCTATTGGAGTTGGACTTTTTGATGATGATGTAAAAAGCACTTTTTGGTGATGTATATTTTACTCCAACCATAATTTGGTGATGTAAAATACAACATCTATTGGAGATGCTCTTGGCGAGAGGGAAGCAATTTTTGGTGATGTATATTTTACTCCAACCATGATTTGGTGCTGTAAAATACATCATCTATTGGAGATGCTCTTAGGGAGAGGGAAGCAGAGCTCGCCTAAAGTGAGCCGGTAGTGGACAGCCCAGTAGCCACCTGGTTTCTTCAGATTGACAGACACATGATTTGTTTCCTATTTTACTTTTGTTCATATTTCAAAAATAGTAAATACATATCGTATAAAAGATAGTTAATTGTTTTAGAAGTTTTGATCGCACCTTTAGAAAATATTCATGCAACGAAAGAAATATGTTCCTGAAGCGAAAGAAAAATGTTCACTCAACTTTTAGAAAATGTTTGAACCATTAAAACAAGTATGTGACATTTCAAAAATGTTCCCATGTTTCAAAATGTATGTTATATTTCGGAAAATGTTATAAAATATAATAAATCTTTGTGTATTTAGAACACATTTTGCATCATTCAACAAAATCTATGTTACATTGTTCACGCGTTTCAAAATTTTGATTTTGACATTTTCATAAAATATTTTAAAATTTAAAAAGAGGTTTGCATAGTTTATATAAAATGTTTCAACATGTATTCTTAAAAATAACACATGTTTTTAAAAATACTAATCATGTATTAGAAAAAATTTAAGCACATTGGAAAAATTGTTTTAGATGTGTATGAGGAATGTACAATGTGTATGAAAAAAAATCGTCAAAAATTATATTCAAAACAATGTTAATCATGCGTTTCAAAATGTTAGATGTGCATAATAAAATGTTCCTAATGTATACAAAAAAGGTATGATGTATATGAAAAAATAGATATGCAGTAAAAATGAAGAAAAGGAAAAACAAAGGAAACCGCTGAAAACCAAAGAAAGAAATAAAAAACAAAGAAAAAAGGAAAATAAAAATAAAGAGCACAAAATAATAAACGAAGGGAACCAGAAAAAGGAAGAAAACCTGAAGAAACCAGTGCAAAACAATAAAAAACATATAAAATAACCACTGTGGAAAAAACTCGGGCGCACCTATAGTATAGGCCGGTTCAGTAGCACCACACTGTTGGCGAGATCTAATACGACTCGCAACGGGTGAGAATTGCATTGGTGAATTTCGAAGAGACCTCAAAATCTGAATTGGTTACTGACATCTGTACATCTGGGCTGTTAATTCATGCTGGCATTTACAAAGCTACGAAAGCCCAGCCTGTAGTTCGACCATGTCTGTGCTCTGTGGCAAGATGATCCATAGTCCAACCTATCCGAATGGTTCAATCTTTCCTCAAAAATTGAAAATAAAATCTGAAGGGTTCGATCGGTTTGGAGGTTTTTCACAGGAAAACCAATAGAAATAAGGATAACCGGGGAAAGTTCCATATAAATACATTCGGTCACACCAATTTCTAGGAATACCGTTCCTTTCCAATGTTTTCTTCAGAAAACTACACATTCCATCAAAACACATTTTTTTCTTCTCATAGGAACGAGGTAAAGAATTTCCTTACACTAGTGCAGAACCGGGCAATAGCACCGG
>NC_057812.1:26038692-26041332 GCF_018294505.1 Triticum aestivum
GATACTAAATGTTTGGGTGTGTTTTGGTTTTGTTTTTTATTTTTACTTTAATTTTGTGTTTTCAATTTAATTTAGTGATTGTTTTACATTATAATGAGTTGTTAAATCATTAGGTGAAAGTACCGCAGATTAGTTTGACTGGATGCATGTGGATCTTAACTAAGTCATCAAGTATATGCCATATCCATATTATATATACTTGATCACCTAATTAAGTGGTCGAGGTAATATGGATATGGCATATACTTGATCACTTAGCTAGAATCCATCCAGTTGAAACTAATCTGCGGTTTTTTTTTCATAAATAATATAATAACTCATCATCATCATCATCATCATCATTATCATCATCATATTAATATAAAAACTCTTGCATCATATATATCATCACCAACAACAGTTTTCATAGCTAGCTAAAAATCATCATATAATAATCGTCTCATTACCAATACTTAATCATCATATAGTCATTACCGCTATCTAATCACTACCAACACTAGCTTAAAGAAGAAACATTCACTTGTACCAGAAGCCAAGATATCATCAAGTTCAACATGGTAATGATATTATAAGCGTTCATAACACCACAAAAGCAAATCACTCTTTGAGATTAAGTTCAGGACGAAGAACACGGACATGAGAGGACAAATACTAAGAGCATGATCTAGCTAATCACTCCTGCTGCTCTCTCTCAGGTAAAATAGCATAGAACATGTATAGCTTTCCTTATTCATTATATTGGAGCATGCAGATGAATCTGTCTCCTAATCGTGGGTTACGCTTCTGATTGCTGCCCCATAGTACTTCTCTGCGATCGTTCACAATTTTGCTCCAGTCTTTTACTGTTAAGCATTCCTCGCTATTAGAAATCCTGAATGCACTAAAGTGCATTGTAGGATATCTTGGCCGTAAGCTAACAATATTCATGGTACCTTTAGTCTTGATCCAATCAGGCATAACATTCATCGGGAGTCCCTGTTGAAGAACATCGTATAGTAACATACTTAGCAATGAAGTTTAGCTTAAAAAATAATGTATGTAAAAGATGCACTGAGGAGAAATAGTAGAAATCTTACCATCTTTCCTAAATATATTTGACCATAGTTCAGTACGAACACTGGTCGCACGTTTTGAGTAATAACATTTCTAAGTGCAGGAAAATATTTGTCTTGACAACATCAAGATCCTCAAGCTATGAAACATAATGACTTGTCTCCTCGCAGTTTAGTTCAGCCCCAGGACAGTGGACGGTCCTGTCTACCAAGCGCCGGACATGTTTGCTTGATTGGAAATAAGCTATCAATATAAATTACTTGTCAACTTTTTTAAATAAACAATATCGAAGACATAAATATGGTTGAGAAACTCACATAATGGTAGAACTGGAGGCGTCTGCACATCGACCCAAATGTCTCTATTACCTTCAATATCATCTTCCGGACGAATATCAAAGGTGATAACCATATCAGGCTCAAATGCATAAGTCTTGCATAGTGCTTGCCAAGTTTTGCATTCAAAATAGGTGTATGTGTCTGCATTGTATAATTTGACGTTAAAGGTATAACCATGCTTGGTCTTCAAGTAAACTTTTTTTACCTTCATAGTTTTGTTAGGACTGAAACATATCTTATCCAAGACAAAAATTCTTGCATGGCAGGAGATACGCTAGTAGAATAGTGAAAAAATTAAAATTAAAAGTTGAAGCAAATGAAGCATAAGTAATGCTTAATTATGAAAAAGACTTGTCGTTCTGACTTACTATATCCACTTCGAAGTTCTCATCCACCTTGATGCTGAAGCACCTATCATCAACTAGAAAATTTCTGCCGCACAGGCCGCGCTGGTCTTCGCAGTATTCGCACATAATGAAATCGTGTTCGTCGTCAGACGACATTCCTATGTTCATAGGTGAAACATTAAACACTTATTAGTTCTATTAATTCTACTAATTCAACTAGTTCTGTTAATTCAACTAGTTCAACTAATTAATTCAACTAATTCAACTAAGCACTTACGAAAAATATACCTAAATAAAGTAGCTCAACTAATTCAACTAACTAGTTCAACTAATTAATTCAACTAAACTAGTTCTATTAATTTTCTTACTAAAAATAAGGTAGCTACTTCTATATAGTAAAAATGTTAATTAGATAATCAAATCTCATATAACTAAAAATAAGGTAGCTAGTTCTATATAGTAAAATGTTCATATATAGGTGAAACATTAAACACTTACTAGTTTTATTAATTCAACTAAATAAACTAGTTCTATTAATTTTCTTACTAAAATATATAAAGTAGCTATATATAGTAATATTTTAATTAGATCATTAAATATCATATATACCTAAATTTTCTTACTAAAAATAAACTAGTAATAATTCAATTAGCTAGTTCAACTAAGCATTTACTAAAAATAAACTTGTTATATTAATTCAACTAGTTCAAATAATCTCATATACCTAATTAATTAATATCAAGCTAATTCATCTAACAATTGACATTAGTATTTAACTTCCCTATCTAATTCATCTAACAACATTCTAACATTCTTATCTAGGTAATTCATTTAATTCGATCATCTAATTAACAATTTAACATGCATTAATCTAAAAAACAGAAACAGAAAATAAGTAAACA
>NC_057812.1:26041682-26286000 GCF_018294505.1 Triticum aestivum
GGGGGCGGCAACGACGACGTACGGCGTGCGATGGGGACGGCGACAACGGGCGGCGAGGGCGGCGCGCGATGGGCGACGGCGCGACGGCGATGATATCGAGCGATGAAGCAGTTGGATATAGACGGGCGGCGCGCGGATGAAAACTGGATGGAGCCATTATATAGAGCGACCTTTAGTATCGGTTGGAGCCACCAACCGGTACTAAAGGCCAATTTTCGTCAGGCAAGGGCCGGGAAGCAGACACCTTTAGTACCGGTTCGTGCCACGAACCGGTACTAAAGGCCCACTCATTAGTACCGGTTGGTGCCACCAACCGATACTAGGGTGTTGCGCTGCCACCCGCGGTGCACAATATTTAATCCCACCTCGCCGAGCGAAGGGCAACCGCACTGGTTTGTAAACCCAGCAGCGGCTGCTCCTTCGAACTCCTCTATATATCAGACTTCTGGGCCTAACTATGGCGCGCTGCCCTGTGAGCCCGCCGAACCTTCTGGGCCTGAATTTCCACACCTAGGTCTGGCAGGCCCACTGGGACAGCGCCCCAACAATTTTTTTATATTTTTTTCTTTTCTACATTATTTATTTTCTTCTATTTATTTTTGAGTAAATTTTTATATAGTTTTTTCTTTTCTGCATTATTTATTTTCTTCTATTTATTTTTGAGTAATTTTTTTATGTAGTTTTTTCTTTTCTGCTTTATTTATTTTCTTCTATTTATTTCTGAGTAATTTTTTTCTGTATTTAGTTTCTTTGTGACCCTTTCTACTCTTTTGCACATGCTATGCGGGTGAAATGATGATATCATGGCAAGTTTCAACATTTTCATAGTTTATTTTGTAGTGATTTTCAATTTCATGGTCATTTAGCTCTCTAAACAAATCGGTAAATGACTGAAAAACAGCAAATGATGTCAAAACGTGTTGGAAATTGATGACGCCGCTTTGAATGCTGCGTACTGAACGCAAAAGAAGTCGGGATTTCAAATAAGTATAAACAACATTGAAGTGTCCGTATAACAGATGAGTTCTCGTCCGAAATCCTGATACTCCGAAAGACATTGTCCAGTTTGTACACGAAGTACGTCCAGTTTTTGCCGTGACCCTATCTACTCTTTTACACATGCTATGCGGGTGAAATGATAATACCATGTCAAGTTTTAACATTTTCAGTGTTCATTTTGTAGTGATTTTCAATTTCATGGTCATTTACCTCTCTAAACAAATCGGTAAATGACTGAAAAACAGCAAATGATGTTAGAACGTGTTGGAAATTGATGACGTCGTTTTGAATCCTGCATAATGAACGCAAAATAAATCAGGATTTCAAATAAGTTTAAAAAACATTGAAGTGACCGTGTAACAGATGAGTTCTCGTCCGAAACCCTGATACTCCGAAAGACATTGTCCAGTTTGTACACGAAGTGCGTCCAGTTTTTGCCGTGACCCTCTCTACTCTTTTGCACATGCTATGCGGGTGAAATGATGATACCATGCCAAATTTTAACATTTTCACAGTTCATTTTATAATGATTTTCAATTTCACGGTCATTTAGCTCTCTAAACAATTCGGTAAATGACTAAAAAACAGAAAATGATGTCAGAACGTGTTGGAAATTGATGATGCCACTTTGAATGCTGCATACTGAATGCAAAAGAAGTCCGAAGTTCAAATAAGTATTTAAAACATTGAAGTGCCCGTGTAACAGATGAGTTCTCGTCCGAAACCCTGATACTCCGAAAGACATTGTCCAGTTTGTACACGAAGTGCGTCCAGTTTTTGCCGTGACCCTCTCTACTGTTTCGCACATGCTATGCGGGTGAAATGATGATACCATGAAAAGTTTCAACATTTTCAGAGTTCATTTTGTAGTGATTTTCAATTTCACGGTCATTTAGCTCTCTAAACAATTCGGTAAATGACTGAAAAACAGTAAATGATGTCAGAATGTGTTGGAAATTGATGACGTCGCTTTGAATGCTGCATACTGAACGCAAAAGAAGTCCCGAGTTCAAATAAGTTTAAAAAACATTGAAGTGCCCGTGTAACAGATGAGTTCTCGTCCGAAACCCTGATACTCCGAAAGAGATTGTCCAGTTTGTACACGAAGTGCGTCCAGTTTTTGCCGTGACCCTCTCTACTTTTTTGCACATGCTATACGGGTGAAATGATGATACCATGCCAAATTTCAACATTTTCTCAGTTCATTTTGTAGTGATTTTCAATTTCACGGTCATTTAGCTCTCTAAACAATTCGGTAAATGACTGAAAAATAACAAATGATGTCAGAACATGTTGGAAATTGATGACGTCACTTTAAATGCTGCATACTGAACACAAGAAGTCCGGAGTTCAAATAAGTTATGAAAATAAAAAAGAGGTGCAATGCTGGTTAATTTGCTTCAAGCCTTTCGGAATAGTGTAGATTGCACTGCACATAGCTCAGTGCAATCTATGCTATTCCGAAAGGCTTAAAGCTAAGCAATGTGCAGGTAAGCATTGCGCCTTTTCGTCATTGTCTCTGCACTCACGACTTATAAACCGCTCATACTGCCTCTCTCTTGGCGAGGTGGGACTAAAAATCAGCTTACTAAGAAACTCTAGTACCGGTTCATGCCATGAACCGGTACTAAAGGTCTTCGTGGGGACTCCAGCCTGACCACAGCCTAACACAGCCTCATTAGTACCGGTTCGTGGCATGAATCGGTACTAAAGGTTGCCCACGAACCGGTATTAATGATGTCCGCTCGCCTAGCCGTTGGAACCGCACATTAGTGCCGGCTCAAATTCAAACCGACACTAATGTGCTTCACATTTGACTCTTTTTCTACTAGTGTTAGCACTTGCCATCATACTCCATTCTTTTACTATTTCTAGTTTCTACATTTTGGTTCCCATCAAATCGATTGAGCCCTCGGTACCCTCCTCTTTTCACATGGGAGGTAAAAGTTAAGAGTTACTCAGACCCATTACTTAATGAAATCAACAGCTCAAATCTATTATATACTCTTACCTCTAGTATGAAAAGAGGAGGTAAGAGGGGGGACCATGTTAAAATTTCGCGCCAAATTATGAACCAAGAAGTGTCAAGATATATGAATTAAAATTCAAAACTTGGATGGTATATGTGGTCGTCATTTCGTCTCTCTGAAAAAATTGATCATGGTACCTACTGTTTATGGAGATGCGCAGCCGTGCTTAGGTAGGGATATCGGCCACATGTACACTCAGGAGCAAAGCGATTTCTTTGAGATGATAAACAAGCCCATGATTTATATCTGAGCCATTGATTATCATGATAGAGTCTCTCTCAGACAAATATTTGGGGCTGCCGTCTATGCTTAGGGCAGACAAAGTTACTTGTTTTAAACATCTAATTGAGAGGACCAAAAGCCTTGTAAATGGGTGGAAAGAACGGACCCTATCTTTTGGAGGGAAAGAAGCATTACTTAAAGCGGTGGGCCAAGCCATCCCAATGTATGCAATAAGTGTGTTTAAATTCCCAAAAAAAATTGTAAGGGAATCACTGATGCAATATCGTAATATTGGTGGGGTGATAAGGAAAACCAGAAAAGGATGCATTTGTTTGCTTGGTGGAAGATGTGTGTGCCAAAAGATAAGGAAGGTATGAGGTTTCAAGACATGCATAGTTTTAACTTGGCTATGTTGGCAAAACAGTGTTGGGGGTTAATTGAGAATTATGACACCTTATGCGCCAGAGCGCTAAGAGCCAGATATTACCCCAGCCGAGATTTGTTAAATTGTGAGTTGAAAAAAGGATCATCATTTGTTTGGCAGAGTATTTTGGCAGGTACTCAAACCTTCAAAAAAGGGTGCATATGGAGAGTTGGAGATGGAGCAAAAATAAACATCTGGAATGATTGTTGGATTCCTACCAGTGCCTCAAGGAAAATAATTACTGTTTGTGGAAACCAGGTGCTCACGAATGTTTGTGATCTCGTCAACCCATCTTTGGGCGAATGGGACGAACAACTAATTAGGCATAATTTTTGGCACATTGACATTGAGCGTATTTTGCAAATACCATTATTTCGGCAAGCTATAGATGATTTTCTTGCCTGGCACCTAAATAAAAACGGAATCTTCACAGTATGGTCTGCATATTATAAACATTGGGAAGATACGTACATTCGGGAAGCCTTAATGGGGAGCTATCAGAGTGGCTCGGTGCCACATCCAATATGGAAAAAGAGTTGGAACCTCAAGTTGCTAGGGAAAATAAAGATCTTCATTTGGAGGTGTGTGCATAACACAATACCGTGCTTTTAGAGTTTTAGCAAATCGCCATATCGGTAGCGTATCACAGTGCCCAATTTGTAAAGGGGAAGCTGAAGATATGCGTCATGCACTTTTTCCTATGCCCTCTAGCTCGGGCAGTCTGGGAGGCTTTGGGCACATAACATTTAATATCGGATGCTACACGGATTGACCGATCAGGGGCTGGTGTAATTGATTTCTTGCCATGTGATAATGTCCATCAGCGGATGTTCTCTGATCCAATAGAATTTTCAGAGTTGACTGCTGCAACCTGTTGGTACATTTGGTGGCAGCGGAGACAGTATGTACACGGAGAAATACTCACACCGAAGCGGACGGCAATGGCGATCTATGCATTAACTCAGAATTATGTCCGTGCCGCCGGCAAGCCAAAGAATACTCCTAGAATTAACTAGTGGCCGGTGATACTGTCTGGGCAACAAGTACACAACGTGGATGCTTCATTTCATGCGAGTGACCACTCAGGAGGATGTGGAGCAGTAGTACGGGACAACCGCGGGAACTTCATTGGTGCCTCCACTGCCAATCTAATGCACACGGCGGATGTTGTCTCGGCTTAAGCGGCAACTCTTCTTGAGGGACTTAAGCTTCTCCAAAATCTGGGATGCAGAAACATCATGGCGAGAATAGACAACGTTGTGGTGGTGGAAGCTCTCTTATTAAATGAAGGTCAAAATATGGTGGCGGCCCCTGTTCTAGAAGATTGTCGAATCTTACTACGAGATTTCGGGAATGTTATTATTGACCATTGTAATAGAGAATCGAATATTGTTGCTCATGTTCTAGCTAGCTAGGGGTCTGCGAACACCCTCTCATTATGGGTGGATGCACCTCCTGATTTTACCATTAAATTTTTAGTGGATGATATAAGTTTTATTGAGTAATAAAACTATCCAGGAAGGCCTTCTCGTAAAAAAAAAAGCCCATGATTTATATTCGATGAATATAAGAACCCGTGGAGGAAAAAACGGGAGGCCCCAAAACACCGGCCATGCAGGAAGTACACGTACGTACCTGCCAACGTACTCTACGCATGCAAGCGCGCTCACACGCGCATGCAGCCAGAGCCGATTGGTTCGATCGGTCACGTGGATGGTGCATCCATGATCAGCTCAGCTCTACTGCGTCGCCTTCTCCTCCTCGACGTTTTTTATGGCCACCTCGTTGGTGTTCTCCTCGACCACCTCGACGACGGCGGTGGCAGCTGAGGGCTTCTCCTCAGCCACCTCGACGATGGCACAGACGTCTCCTCCTCGATGATGGGGTTGACTGAGGGCTTCTCCTCCTCGACGACGATCTTCTCCTCGACGGCTTTCTCCTTGTCGTCTATTTTGGTGTCTACCTTGCCCTAGCTCTCACCTACAGCTCGCCGGAGCTCTCTCTCTCTCTCTCTCTCGCCGGAGTTCAAACGATCATGGGAAGAAGGAGAAAGGTGGACACAGGAGGTTTCCATCGCTCATACACCGCCGCACGTACGGCCTTGTATTTTTCTCCTCGAGCAACAACTCGAGCCGCGCCCCCGTTACAACGTCACCGTGCGGAGTTTTATACCCAGGCTCAGTGACTGGGCACACATGCACACATGCACCCATGCTCCTGCTCCCCCACGCCCACGATCCGTCTGTCTCGCTCGTGGCAGCGACGCGCTCCAACGCGCAGCTCACGGCGGCCCTCTAACAGATCGTGCACGAGCTCCCCGCATGGCTCACCAACAGTCCAAGCCTAGTACGACGCGTCCCGTGTACATGCACACGCACGCCTAAACGCTACCCACGCACGCACACACGCACGCACTGACGCACACCCGCGGTCCCGACGCTCCCGACCCGGCCAGCTCGCGCCCATACATGCGCTGGTCGCGTCCGGTGCGTCGCCGCGGCTTAGTAGCCCAACAGTCTATCGCTGGCTCGGGGGTCGTTGCCGCTTCAACCTTCTCCTTGGCGACGACGGTGTCAGTGGGCAACTCCGGCGCCGGTACCGCTGCTGGCTTCCTCCTCCACACCTTCTCTAGTGTCTGATCTGCCGCAACCTACGTAAACAAACGCGGCATCCATCATGTCGTTGTGCAGGAAGAAATAATTGAGAGCTACCAAATGCTGGTTAATTTATGGTGGATATGTTTTGTCACCTGATCAGCGGAGGAGACTGTGGTGTCGGGTGCAACCTTGGGTGTCTGCTCGGCGGGGCCCTCGTGGACCTGGGGGGCCTCGCCCTAGACGATCTTGCATTTGCTGGCGCAGGCACCCATGGCTGCTGGTGTGAATCCGGGCTGCTGTCTGTGGCGGTTGCGGCCACCGAGAGACAGTGGCCGGGTTTATTGGGCGGAGGCGTCCGTCGTCATCGTCGACCCCTGCCTCGGCTTCACGGAAACGGAACCCCCCCCCCCTCCCCCCTTCTACTCCCTAAAGCACCCCCTTTGCGACTCCCATGAGCGGTGCAGCTAGACATAATATGGGGAAGAATATACTTCTGAGGCTCACGACAGTCCGACGAGCGGGTTGCCGTACTTGAGAAAGACGAAGGGATCTGCCACAGCCGACCGTAGGCTACTGTACTGTATTCGTGTCGTTTGAATGGAGCTTCGTGCGGCCGACTGTAGACTAGTGTACTGTATCCATGTGATGGAAATGGAGCTCCGCGTGACCAGACATGTACATAGTTTTACCTAGTTTAGTCAAAATATGTCCAAAATGAACGAATTTCGTCCAGTTTATATGAAAACCCTCCATGTTGAACTTCATATGGTCTGTTGAAGAAATGTTTGAAATGTATGCAAACAGTATTGTATGGCGGCCCCCCACATCCTATCCACGGACTAATCCCTCTTATCCTTGAACGGATGCGGAAGGAAATTTGCGGATCGCCTTTGGAATGCCTTAACAGAAAGTGATCCTATATTGTATCATGACCACGCAGGCACCCATTGGCTCCTGCCTTGGCCTCTCACTGGGGAGATTGTATATTCGATCCCACCTACTTCACTTTTTAATTTCCTTTTTCTCTCTGAATTTTCTGGTGGGTGTAGAATATAGTATAATTGTAATTTTGGCCCAATTACTCTCTGTTTGACCTTTCCTTTTTATTTCATTCAAGTAGATCAAATACTTTTTTAAAATATTCATATGTTTCAAACCCTACTCTAAATCTGACATGACATATATAGTAATCCCTCAGAAAAAATGTGTAGATGAACATGTTAATATCTTGCAAGTTAATCATTTTTAAAATTATGTGTTGGGTGCAACCTTAATTAATACCTTCTTTATACGGGGTATTTTTGAAATGCTTATTATATATGTGGGGTAATTTTTTTCTTCCATTGCAATGCATGGTCATGTTTGCTAGTAAAAAAAAAATCAATGCCAACTGGTTCACCATCAACCGAGCGAACGAAGCGGGGGCGACCGAGCAGGCAAGCAGCTCGCATGTTAGGCCGGCCCACGAGAATGGGGTGCTTAAGCACTGGTTCGATAACCATTTTTTTAACTTACTGGCACAATAACTGGCGCAAAGGCTTGCAATGATTCGAATGTAAAAACATTCTGGACAACCTATCAATAGGAAGATCTCAAACAGTTCATGGACAATATTAATACAAATAAAAAGTTCTCAATCTGCTTAGAAATAAACAACTTAATCAAAAGAGAAAAATGCAAGCAAGCAAGCAATGCAATATGAAGCCACATAGGCCAAAACGCACACGCATCAAAGACATCCATACTACTTTTCCGGGCGGGTTATTCCAGTGTGGGTGGTCAAGGCCCAAAGCACGGTGATGAACTCGCCGCCCTGCACCAGCACACTCTCGTGCCCCATCACGCGCTCCTCATCGCTCGACGGCGCTATGTATACGAGGAGTTCCGTCCATAGGTCGGCAAGCAGCTTCCACGTCTGCTCCCGCTGGCTGTCGCCGTCCCTCGTAGGTTCCTCCCTCAGCATATTCCCCAGCTTCGTGCCATTGTGGACCACCTTGCCGTCTTTCCAGGCCGCAGTCGCCTCCCTGTTGGGGGCCGCCATGACCTCGTTGACCCTCGAGCGCCAACGCAAGAGGTAGTAGGGGGCGCATTTGAGAGTGGCCTTGAGCTCCTCCTTGGCGGCCTCGAAGACGCGCTCTGACTTTTCCTGGTTGTCGGGGAGTAGTTCGGGGTGGAAGGCCACCAGGTAGGCGCAGTACTTGGACAGCCTCGTCGCCACCATGTGGTACTGGGAAGCCTTGCTCTGCTTTCCCTTGCCAGGAGAGTACTTGGCCTCCATGATGGTGGTAGCGACGTGCCAGGTGAGGATGACCTCCGCGAGGCTATCGCTCCGACACGCCGGCAAGAGGTCTTCTCTGTTGACAAGAACAGAGCTTCCATTGTTGAGATCAGTGCCATCATGGATGTGCTTCACAAGCGATTCCATGATGGCGTGTTTGGCGCCTTTTGGCACGGGCGCC
Source organism: Triticum aestivum (assembly GCF_018294505.1). Lineage (NCBI taxonomy): Eukaryota > Viridiplantae > Streptophyta > Magnoliopsida > Poales > Poaceae > Triticum > Triticum aestivum. The sequence goes on from NC_057812.1 coordinate 26,050,414, forward strand.
GTCTCGAGCACCAGAGAGAACATGGATGGCAGGCCGAGGACGAGCGGCCACCGGAGGTTCAGCAGTGAGAACTGCTTGAAGCCAAGGATGGGCTGGCTCATCTTTTTCCGCAACCATATGATGCGGTGGACAGAGCTCCTGAACATCTTGCTATCACGCCACCACTGCTTTGTCACGTAGTTGTGGACCAGTGACACCATGAACCAGTTTGAGAGGAGGAAGACGATGAACTCCCACATCTCCTCGTAGAAGAAGATGGCCAAGAGGAGGAAGGTGATGGCAAAGTCCACCGTCGTGAAGAAGGCCGACGGCGAGGAGATGGACTTGATTAGGAGGCACATGGTGGTGTTGACGACGCCGGACTTTATGGCGAAGTTGTCCGTCGTGATGCTGGAAAAGGCGAAGCCCGCATCGCCGAAGCCGCAGAGCACGACAGTCATAAGGCGCAAGCCAAGCACCACCACGGGAAGCAGGAAGTAGTTGGCAAGTAAGAAGAAAGGGCTCGCGAGGACGACGGGGATGACGGAGTGGTAGTACTCGCACAGGAAGTTCACCTCATCGTTCATCATCTGGAATAGCTCCACCGCCGCCTTCTCTGACTTGTCATGGTAGACTCCGTCGAAGAGTAGGTCACGGCACTCACGAGTCTCTTCCTTGGTCACCAGCGGCAGGTGCTCGAACCTCCTCCGTAGCAGCTTGAAGAGCGCGAAGGAGAGGCACAGCCTCCTGAGTCGCAACCGTAGGCGTTCCTCGAGGTTGGAATAGGCATGATCCCAGATTTTTCCAACGGTGAGGACGGTGTCGTTGTGGGATATATCCTTCAGCTTGTAGCCATCAGCAGTTGGTTCTATAACCAGGTCTTCTTCACCCATGACGATGAACTTGCACCTCTTCAACATGGCCTCGCCGCCACCACCTTGGTTATTTCCGGCAGCCGCCCGGTGCTCAACGTCCTCAACGTCGAGGACATGGGTCGACGGGGAATGGTGCTGTTGGTGCTCTTGCTGATCCTGTTGTTGGTAATAATGTGAAGAGCGAGCGTTAAAGCACGTGCATTGTGAACGTTTTTAGTTACTGACTAGCCCATGCAGTTTAATTACTTCTCTGTCCCACAATAAATGTTGTGGTTTTAGTTCAAATTTGAGTAGTACATAAGTTGACTATAAATTTTTAATTTGATGTAAGTTGATTTTGTGGGAGGTGAAATGTTGGAAGAGGAAAAAGGAGGACCGTGGGGATCTTAATCTAATGGCCTAGAATTTGATTATAAAAAAACTAATTGCCTGGAAAACTGACTAACCTAAAAATATCAGGGGACTTAATAGTAATATACCTGTGGCTGTGGTCGACCTGGCTGCAGTATTTGTGACATGTAGGAGGTGATGAGACGCGTGTTCTTGCCGTGTGCGTAGGATCGCTTGCCGACCTCTGTGAAGGCGATCCTCTGCACCACCTTGGTGGCGCAGAGCACCCAAAAGATGCCGAACACGGCCTTGCGGCCGACTCTCTTGAGGTTGAAGAAGACGAGGCTGCCGAGCCAGACGACGCGGCCGGCACGCTGGATGGTGCCGGAGTAGCCGCGCATGCGGATCTCGTCCACCTTCTTGCGGAGGAGCTCCACGAGGAGCATCCAGAGGAGGATCAAGCCTGCCTGCAGCGAGAGGTCTGGCTCCTCACGGTGGCCGACCCCCGCGGCGGCGGCCACCTTGCCGGCGTTCTTGGCCTCGGAGAAGAGGTAGGACATGACGGGGAGGAAGAGGGAGAGCAAGGAGGAGAGGAAGACCCGGACCTTGGGGTCGAGGATGGCGCTGACGTCGGAGAAGCGGCTGAAGAGGTTGAGGTTGAAGAAGATGCCGGCGAGGGCGAACATGATGACGGAGGCGGCCACCATGGACGACTCATTGCTCGTGTCGGTGTAAGAGTCTGTGATGTTGCGCACGTACTTGTCGACGCTCGCCGATGTGTTGGGGTCGCAGAAACGGTGCAGGAGATAGCCGCCGGTAGAGTTGGGCGCGACGCTGATCATCGTGCTCTATGCCTTATCACCGTGCATCCGTAGCGTGCATGGACGAACGCATATATGCATGCAGCTCAAGCTTTTGTAGTTGGCTAGCGCGATGCAAAAAGCTTATGACGTTGCATGCACGCGAGAATACTTCTGATGGACATCGCGTGCTCTAATGGCAAGGTTTTGGTTCTGTCGATCGAAAGCTAGATCAGCTACGTAATGTGCGTGACATCATTGCCTGCCGTTGCTCCTGATACCATAGCAATAGCATACCTGCTTTTGTCTCTCGCACGGTAACAATTCTTCTTTCTTCCCGCAAGGCGAGGCGAGGCGACGACGGCTCTCTAAAGATGGAATAATGTTCTTCATGTGCCGCTCCTTGCCCAGCGTCATTGACAGAGGGTGTGTGGATATGTCTCCCTGGCAGATGCCGTAGCATTTGGTCAACGTTCGTTTTTGGTGGATCTATCTGGATCCGGTGTTAGCTCATCTGCATTGGTATGTTTACATGTTTGCTTTTTGTTTTACGATTCTCTATATCGGCAATGGTTGTTGTTTTGATTCATCGGTCATGTGGGGCCTTTGCACGACGACGTTTCAATTGTCTACTATATTAAGGTTTGCTCGGCTCCGGTAAGGGAGTGGCGATAACGGTGGCGCGCCTTTGGCTTGTTCTAGTGCTCTTAGTCGTCGCTAGGTTGTCTGCAGACCTGCAAGTAATTTTTTGTTACTTCTAGTGTTCTTTGTACCTTCATGATAATTGATGAATAGATCTGAAGTTTTGTTATTTAAAAAAAGGCTTATCCTCCTCTTTAAGATGGACATGACGATCTCTACTATTAAAAGGGGATCGAACGTCGTGATGGTTCGACCATCTCGTTCGATTCCCCCGCCTCCCCACCTCCCTTTGTACGTCAACCTTCGTGCGAGGGCCACGCCCGCAGCAACCCTTTACTCCCGTCGAAAAAAGAAAAAAAAGGACAATGGGGGAGATCGAAACAACCGCCCCTGTGGCACCCACGACACATACCACGCCCAATCTCCCCCAACCCCCTCGCCCCCACTTCCACATCTCGGCCGAGAAAAATCGCCGCCCCAAGCCCCCAACACTCCTGACGTGATTGGGGTCTCCGGTGTAGGAGGAGCCGCCGCCCGCGGCGGCTCTTCTCCCCTGCACCCCGAGCTCCGATGGCCTCACTCTGGGAGCCGAAGTAGTCAAGGCGTGGTGGTCTCAAGCACAAAGACGCCGATCCTGATAGCGCCCTGGCCATGACGCCGACGGCACGCCTTCACGGCGGTCATGCACATGGCGATAGGAGAGGGTGGCACTAACTATGGTTGCGGCACCGATGAGTTCGCAGGACGAGCCCTGCTGCATCGACGAGCCCTGCGCGGCATCGAGCTCTGTGGTACATGCGACCATGCCGGCGTAGTTCCTCAAGATTGGATGTCTGCACTTGTAAGGCTCTCTTCGTAAATCCCATCTTCTTCTTAACTCTATTCTACCACAATCTGCACATGAACGTCATTGACTGGTGCACCGTACTGTATCTCGGTTGCAGGCTGGTGATAACAGACATCTTGGACGCCTTCTTCGAGGACCTCGGCTTGCTTAAGGCGATGATTGATCGTCCGCCTTACTCTGGTTGTGGCATAGCATGCACACTAGGTGTTTGTTCATTTGTTTGTGCTGCCTTTGATAGGTTCCCTGCCTGTCGATTTTTTTTCTCTGCCGAGAAGTGCATATTGTTGATTGTTCCTTCCTAAGTCTCTCGTACTGGCATTTGTTTCTCTGTCAAGTTGTTAGCTTTGAGATGCACTGTGTAGATACATATACTTGTCTTTTTTTATTGAAAGGATACATATACCCCTACTTGTCTTTGTAACTGTAGCCCCGTCTATCAGGCGATTCTTTGACTTGTTGAGTTAACACCTACTGTTTTTTCTGAATGTTATCTGAATCTAGGAACCTACGTGATTGCATAATTGTGGCTAAATATATATTGTTCAATTCATGTGTTGTGCTCCTACCTCTCTGCCCTTCTCTTGTGTGCTTACACCTTTTATACTACTCAACTGTCTTCTAGATTCCTGTGCATATTCATGAATGATTTCTTATTTTCAGTTTAATTCCAACAGATTACGAGGAGCATGCCCATGGACAATTTCATGTATGTGTATTGCCATCTATGTTCAGTTTGTATCTTGCGTACTAAGGCAACCTGTTCTAACAAAATTCACATCTCGGAGTATTGTACCGCTAAGGATCTGGCTTATTTTTTCTTTTCTCCATGATGCTACAGATGGTCAAAGCATGACTGCATGAGTATAACCAACTACATCAGCCATGAGGGTCTTCAGGTCTGCTCTAAAATTAGAACTTGTAGTTATTCTAAATTGATAATGCTGGCATGTATGTGGAATCAAAAATCATAGCTTGAATTGCTTCTGAAGCATAATATTGTCTTCCAATTCTATAATATTTATTTCCTATGCCGATACTATTAACCTGTTCCTTGGTTTATATCTTCTCTAACCGGGTCATTCTGTATGTTGTGGCTGTATCAGAGTATATGTCAACTGATCAAAGATGTATACTCCCAATGCTTTTTCTTACGATTGTATTGGTGATTGTGATGCACAAACTTCTAGCAGCAGTAGTGTTACCTGCTACTGCCAGTCGGTAGGCAGGCTGGTGCAACCACCTGTCTTGAAGGTGATGTCATTTTGGGAAGCTTGTATTACATATATATTCTTTGGAGTGAATAAAACCTTGAATAAAAAAAGAATGGGAATAGAGGGGAGACTTCCCCCTGTCTTATTCTTATAGGAGATGAGAGACTTGAACGTGGGCTGGCAACATCAACCTTTGTGCCGTCCAACACTCCACCCAGAAGACCCCCTCAATAAAACCCCGAATAACGATTCCAACGTTTGAGATTCTAGCATGGAAAAAAAGGATATGGCGACTGAACTTAACCAGTCTGATGCTACATTTATACTTGAACAAATTTGGTTTATTCATGGTTCAAATGAACAGATGGTGTTTATTTATTATGTAAAGACAAATGCAATATGGGATATGCACAAGTGTTCATATCTGATTTTTGTTTGGGATTTGAGAACACCACGCAGAAGATGATACAGTACCTTTTTCTTTAGAAATGAATGGATCAATTTTGTATTTAAGGCTGTGGTGCCCCAAAAACAACTGAAGGTTTTGGTTGCCGAAGTGACATAGAACGCACTTTGCCCAAATCGTGGTTGCCAAAGTGACATTGAACGCACTTTGCCCAAATCTCGAAATACAGCAATACATTGCGCAATGGAGTTTATTTGTCTGTCATGATTAGCTTTCACAGCTTTTGCAAACACAAGACTTTGATTTAACTGCATGAAGAGCATAATAATACATAAATACCGGGCCTCTTAACTAGACAACTGTCCTACATACCCATGCTCTTCATGCGTACACTATTGTTTTGACCATTGGACTTAGGGAGAGATCACTCATACTCTAATGTTTTGGCCATAGTATTTAGCGAGAGATCACTCATGCGTGAACCAGGGCGAACAGGACAGGAAATACATTACTAGGAGTAAAAAAGGATAGAAAAGGCTAGGGAGGAAATGATTACATAAAAACCTAGGGGGAATAATTAGAGGTTGGAGCTAAAACAAGGTCTTTTAAGAGATGAAGCATGTCCCCCGTGATTATGCAGAGCCGTTTAATGCATCATGTTTTGTTTCCTCTGAGTTTGTAAATATTGGGTCAACAAATTGGGAAAACAATGACACATCGACACCTACACCTGGTCATTAAAAAAAATACCAACACTGGGCGGAAACAAAGCAAAAGAGAAAGCATGTAATGGTGTTATGTTTGGTGGAGCCAAGGGTATTCCTGCAGGGAAAATGCGAGGTCCTCCCGTAGCTCATATGCTCCCATTCTACAGGGGCACCAACCATGGCAGAGAAAGCTTGCGAAACATTGCAGAAAAAACCCTCAAGTAGTCATATTATTGCATCCAATTCAACATGCTTGGAAGCTAACCGTTGCAGCACACATCCATCGATCCATCTGTTTCCTAGCATGGGATCATGTGGGCTACGAGAGCACCCGACACTTTCCCAATTCTTGTAGGCACAAGGATGGAGACATGCGACAAAGAGGAAACATTAACTCAATGATTGGGTCACAAGGGAGAAGATATAAAGAAGTTGCTGATTGTTAAGTTGCGGCGGCAAATTTCATGCATGTTGGGCGCTAATCACTACTAATCTATTTCATAATTGGTCTCCTTTAAACGCCGATGACAAGCGTGACATGATGGCGCAACTAGAAAACACGCACAATGGTCACCTTGGAAAACCTAGCCGTGGGCGAGAAAGCACGATGGAGCGAGGCCACAATGATTCACGGTGGGCCGAGGGTTCCGGGGCATCTAGAAATATAGTTCCGCAGTGGAAACTGCTAGACAAGACCGGACAGGAGGGCACAAGAGAGAGGGCTAAAGAGAGGAAATAAATGAGAGCTCACCATGCGCACAAGGTCAGCAACGACATGAGAGCATTGAGACAAGACCATCTTTAACAGTGAAGACATGCTCCAAAACGATATCTATCTCAATAGTCATAAGCCGCATATGACATACATACCCATTGTAAATATTAATAATATTCTATATCAATGTCCCTATATGTCTATGTTCGTTCTTCCGTGGCAACGCACGGGTACTCAGCTATAGAAATAATGCGCTGACGTTCCCTCAACAATGCCATTCGACAGAACTATCGTTACCCCAACCACTTCCAAACACTCCAGAATAACTATGCAAAAACAGGTAAATTTACCGTATTGCACAAATAACCAACATCCGTAAACAGGTTTGAGTAATAAAAACCACACTCCAGTAAATATATCTAATTGCTTTGAATAGATTTATCGAGAAATATGGCTAAGAGCATCTACAACCGCGATTGGCAAATCCGGCCCCTCAAACGCCCGGACACCCCTCAAATAATGTAATCCATGTCCGGACACCTCAATTATCATATCTCAAATCCATACAAACTCATGCAACTACGTCGATGCACACACATCGTCCGACTACTCCACCACTACTAACTAAACATGGCATCGGACTATCCAATTTTGGCATGTTTGGCTATGGTTGAAATCATCCACGGCTGCCCTTGCCGTTCCCAACGCCCTTGCCGTCCTTCTCGCGGAAGTACCGGTCAAAGACGCAGTAGGGATCGAGAAGGATCTACTCATCGCCGGAGCTGTCCTCGCCAGAGCTGTCCTTCTGCTCCTTCGGCGGCAGTCCGGCCATGGTACAGACTGTCCGACTATGCTCTCGGGCGAGTGCGTGCGTGTTCCTCCACTGCTGTTTCTTCACAATGCGGGCGCGGATGACTTCCTCCTCTGCGTCCGCCTGCGCCTCCGCCGCAGCCATATCCGTCGCGATACGGGCCTCGGCAACCCTTATCCTCTCCTTCCCACAGTGGGCCGCCCATTCCCGGTAGGACTCATAGTCTGCCCGACAGGTGATGGGGAAGGAGAGGGGTTTCAGCTGCAGGGACCGTGATGATCCAGCCACAGAGGACCCGAGCGCCTGTTTAGCCGATGATATGGAGTTGCGGCGTAAAGATCTGGCCATTCGTCGACCGGGCGCTGTCCTCCCGGGAGCGGTGGATTGCAATGCGGACCACCATTGGCTCCTTCACCCCGCACGGGATGACACCCCAGTCGATGGATCCAGACTAGTCGGAGTTAGATCCGCTGCCTGCCATGCTGGAGACGGCCAGAAACCGCCGGAGGAGAGCTCGGGTGATGGAGGGGAATGGAGTGAAGTGGCTAGGAGTTGGTCCGGCGTGTGAATTTGGACGAATATATGTGGGGTTGGGTGGGCCAACGTGGACGGGTCTAACGTGGCGGGTGTGCCCGGGCGCCCCATATCCACCCCATATTTGGGCTGGATATGAGGGGTGCCGGTTAGCCCGGGTGTTTGAGGCCCGTTTGAGGGGGTTGTCTGGTTCAAAAAATCCTGACCGGTTAGTGACCGGGTAGCCCGCCCAGTCGTTTGAGGAGGGTTTGGGGTGCCCAGATGCTCTAAAGGAACGTTTGGATTGAGCAGAGTCAAGCTGAGCTCAGCTCCATGGATTTTTTACAATATTTAAAGATTCAAAAACTCAGTTTGCTAATCTAGTATTTTTTCCACGAAACCTTAACACAGTAGTGGACTGGGCATCCATTCAAATGCACTTTTGATATAGATGGGTTATAAGAGATGTCACATCATATTTTTCTTAGTTGGAGGGGAGAGAAGATGAGAGAAAGAGGAAAAGTCGGTTGTAGGATACACTACTAGGGAAAAGCCTAGAAGTAGTGTGGATTGAAGGCATAGTAGTGCGGCGGGGAGGGTGCTACTGATACGACGCTATATAGCGTGTTTTCCCTCCCGGCGGTACTACTACACCTTCCTAGCAGCAACTTCTTTTTCCACCTAGCGCTACTACTACACCTCCTTAGCAGTAGCGCCTAGTGGGCTACCAGCGCTACTGGTAAAGTTTGCTATTTTTTCTACTGTATGTTGCTGCTATATTTGTACTGGTTTATAGTAGTCTCATCATATGATTTTATGATCATGATGAGTTATTATTTCAGTGGGTGAAAGGGACATGGATTAGATTCAAGTGGAGGCAACATGGTGCATATCCAAAGTACTACTAATACAAACTTGATCACTTTAGTTTGGATTAGTATGATCAAGTTTGGATTAGTAGTACTTTCGATCTGCACCATGTGTTGCCTCCACTTGAATCTAATCCATGTATATTTCACCCACTGATACACACACACACACACACACACACACACATACATAAACACTATTCTGATCACGGGATCAGAACAATATTCTGATCACAACATGAACTTCCCGAGTAACGCGCCTGACCTTCCCCGAGTACTAGGTTGAACTTCAGCTAAAAGGTGTCCAAATGGGGCTTGCGATATACCGTTGGATAGCTATGGACATCAGTATCAAGACCCAAGTTAAATTTTTGGCAAAATGTAAGCGGTTTAAGAGCAGTTTTGAAAACCGTTTTTTCTTCATACAAAAAACGTGAATCGTATTTTCGATCGCATTTTTAAACCGTTTATCGGAATGAGGCAAATAATATGGCGTTGGAAAGATACTGCAAAACAGCTCCTTCCACATGTTCAATGTTTTCTCTAATTCCCTACGGTTAAAGAGTAATTCGGAAAATCGTAAAATTTTGCAAACCGAACACCTGAGTTCGTATTTTCGATGCCATTTCTAAACGGCTAATCCAATTGAGGAAAATAATATGGTGTTGGAAAGCTTATGAAAATGCGCTATTTTTATGTTAAAAGTTTTTTTTTCTAATTTTCAATGGTTTAAAAGTAATTTAGAAAACGGTACAAGTTCCACCGAGTTTGTATTTTCGAGCTAATTTTTTAACCGTACGTCCAAATGCAGCAAATGACATGGCGTTGGAAAGCTTGAAGAAATGCAAAACTTTTTTGTATATATTGTTTCTCCTAGTTCATTACGGTTTTATGTCAGTTTTGAAAATGGTTAAAACGTATTTTTGCCGTAATTTCTACAAACTTTATCGGAATGGGGCAAATAATATACCGCTGAAAAGCTACAGAAAATGCGAAACTTTTTCATGTTGATGGTTTTCTCTGAATCCTGGCCGTTTTCAAGTAATTTTGAAAATGGTGAGATCATTCGTTCTGCCTTTATCGCGAAACATATTCTTCGAAAATGCACCGCGTGAAGAACATGAACTTCTCGGCATGTCTACTTGAACTTCACTCTGTTTTTCACGTGTTTTTTTTGCTCATAGCTCTCCATCCACTGCTCGTAGCTCTCCATCCACTCACCCGAATTGAGCAAGTGATATACCAATGGAAAGCTGCTGTAAGCACGCAACTTTCCCGTGTTGATCATTTTTTCATACTCGCGACAATTTTGAAAGTTTTTCATCTGATATTCATTCATTGCAGTAGTTGAACTTCCTGCTGTTTTCACGTTGAACTTCTGTGATGTATTTTTGTTTGCAATTTTCTCATCCATTCATCAGTATTACACAAATGACATTCCTTTCGTACAAACCTCTCTCACAATAATTTTTTTAACTTTCTCCGATCATGGACTTGAACTTATCACAACAAAAAATTGGACCTTGCCTTTTTATTCATTTTTCTCATATTAAACACACACCATGTAATACATTAACTTTTTCCATTTTTATAATTTGATTTTTTATTTTCTTTTTTGAAATCAAATTGGTTCCAAATAATAACTGAACTTCTTTGTGGATTGAGAGAATTATTTTTAAACACAAAAAATTTCTTTTTTGTGTTTTCGAACATTGAAATATGCGGTGAACCTCTCTCTCAAGAATTTTTGAACTTCCCCGGACAAAGCACTTGAACTTATTTCAAAAAACATTTTAAGCTTTTATTTTTCTGTACTTTTATTCTCACCTGAATGCATTCCTTGCAGTAGTTGAACTTCTTGTTCTTTTCACCTTGAACTTCTGTCATGTATTTTTGTTCAACCTCTCTCACAAGAATTTTTGAACTTTCTCGGGACGAGCACTTGAACTTCTAGCAACAAAACTTTAGGCTTTGCATTTCCATTCTTTTTTTAATACAAAATGCACACCGTGTAGTACGTGAACTTCTGATAGTTATCACTCTGAACTCTGAGATCATGCGTTCTGCCTTCATCGGAAAAAAGGAGTCTCCGAAAATGCACTTCAGGAAGAGGTTAAACTTCTGGAGCAGTTCTTTTTGAACTTCACTCTGTTTTTTGACGTGCTGTTTTTTGTCCGTAACTCCCAAACCACTTATCGAAATTGAGCAAATGGTATAGCGATGAAAAGCTGTTGAAAACACACAACTTTTTCATGTTGATCAGTTCTTCATACTCGCCATTCATCATAATATAGCATATAATATATCGTTGGAAAGCTTATGAATAGGAGCATCTTTTTCATGTAGACAGACATTACAAATTTTTGTCGTTTGAGAGTAGTTTCAAAAATGGCAAAAACAACGTCGTTTTTTGCCTGTTTTTTACATGTAATTGAATGTCAGACGTCTCACCCTAGAGATCGTGAACTTCACTGGGAGGAGCACGTGAACTTCTTGCAACAAACCTTTTAATCTTTTTGTTTTCTATTCTTATATTCCTATCTAAAACACATTTCGTGTGGTAGTTAAACTTCCCGCTATTTATACCTTGAACTTCCATCATGTATTTTTGTTCAATCTCTCTCACAAGAATTTTTGAATTTTCTCGAGCCGAGCACTTGAACTTCTAGCAACAAAATTTTGGACTTAACCTTTTTATTATTATTTTTCTCATATGAAAACACACATTATGTAGTTTGGGAACTTCTCCACTTTTTTATTTGGAACTTCTGTGTATTTATTTTTAGAAACAAGGGAAATAAAATGGACCCATTTTTTACATTCCCTTTTTTATAAACATTTGAACTTTGTTGTTAGTTAATTTTGAACTTGAGGTTTTTTAAAAAGGAGGGAAAATCCATTTATTTATTGATTTTTAAACTGCTTAATTTTCTAAATGTGAACTGCTTAGAAAAAAGAAAAGTCCATTTTTAAAAAGGAGTTAAACTTGCTAAACAGAATTAAGAATTTTTCTACTTTATAAGGATTTAATATGTTGTATCTTTTGGGAACTTTTTGATTTTTCATTTGGACACCTTTTATGCATTTTTTTGTTCTTGATGAAACCGCCTAGGTCCTTTTTTTGGATGAAATGTTTTCGTATGTGATACCTCCGAACTTAGAATTTTCTGGAACATGAACTTAATGTGATTTTGAAAAGCAAAAAATTACACGAGAACATACATGCACAGTGCAACACCAATTCATAGCACACACAACACTATGTGCTAGTACGCGCATGCAAGCATTACGCTGGTGGAGGTGCTTTGGTAGCAGCGGATGGAGTTGTGGCTGCGAGTCGCGTCCCGTCGGCGTCGGGAGGTTGGTTGATTTTAATATCGGGGAAAAATGGTATAAGCACATCGTATGGGTATATACAACTATACAAGTCACCTACAACAATACAAGCCTGCTGTCTTGAAGAAACGTACAATAGTATAGTGTAGAACAAGAAAGATTTCATGTAGAACAAGAAAGATCATATCTTTTTTCAATGCGTGCACGAAATATTTTTTGCATTTATAAAGAAAATATTTTGAGCACAAGTATACGCACATGAAAGTATGAAACAATTAACCAACAGTATGTATTATGAGGTTTCTAGTTAGGAGTAAATATATGGAGTTTGCACCATGCTTTAACATTTTCTTCATAGTATACCATCACAGCAACAACGGTTCCCTTCGCACGAATTAACATGCGTGCTCAACTTAGACACACAAGTGTGTAGCATTTTTTTGGTAGAGAAACATACCAACAGGGAAGAGCCAAAACAACCTAATCCTCTGTTCAAAGTTTGACAAAACCTCATTGATAAGAAAATAAGAAACAACAAAGCTGTATTGTCAAACGTTGTTCATCTCACACAAGTCTTATTCCACTATTTTTTTCCTCTCCTCTGATCATGATTTACGCACCAGAGAACCTCATTTTGAAGCACTACGCGAATTTTTCCACGAACAGAATGTATGAACTTCCAGGAACCAGAAATATTTTTCTGAACTTTTCTCAGTTACAGTATTTTGAATTTCACGATATTGAGAACATGAACTTCAAAACACACACTATAACATAAATCAATCAAAATGCAGTGATTCTTCATAAATAGAATAGTACCATCACTGTACACAGAATGAGGAAAGGAAGAGGGTGATTTTTATTCACGGTTGTGCTCAGCACTTCGCGGGAGGAGTCTCGACCCGACATGTGAGGTAGGTCGCCGGCGGCTGTGAAGCACAAGGGGGAGGAGGAGGCACCTCCGAGATCCAACGATGCCGGTGGATTGTGGTCGGAGTCCGGGACCGCTTAGAGCTCGGGACGAGGAGCCTCCGCATGGCGTTGGATGAGCGGCAGCGGATGGAATCCAGGGACCGGCGACGGCACTCGGGATCCAGGACGCCGCGGCAGCGCCCGGGGATCCATGGCCCAGCGACAACACACGGGGATCCCGGGGCCCTGCGGCAGCTGGATCAGAGGGTGGAGGAAGCTCGCCGGCCGTGGAGGAGGAGGGTCACGCGCCGGCCGTTGGGGAGGAGTGGAGGTGGCCGCGAGGGAGGTGAACGGCGGCATGTGGGGGTGCTAGGTCCCGGCGACGCCGGTTGGGGCAGCGCGGGGGCGGCGGCGCCGGTTGCGGTGGGGCAGGTTGGGGCGGAGTGCGAGCGGCGCGGTGGCGGCGGCGTCAGTTGGGGCGGGGTGCAGGCGGGGCGGGCGGCGAGTCGATCTGGGACGAGTGGTGTGCATCAGTCGGGGGAGGTGGGAGGCTGAGAGGATCGGGGGTAGGCTCGGGCTTTTTTAGTGGGTTCAGGAAATCCTCATCGGGCCCTATATAGGCGGGGTGTGATCCAAAGAACTATTCTAATACCATGATTAGAATAGTGCTATTCTGATAACACTTTCGCACTGCATGCTCAACGCAGGCACACTGCACTTTCTGTAGCAAAAGCACTGCAATACACACTAGTGAACTTCGTGTCATAAAAAACTGTACGCAGTGTTTTTTTGGTACTGTTTTTGCTCTAGTTTTTTAACCGTTTGTTGGAACGAGGCATATGATATACCGTTGGAAAGCTATGGATTATACGCAACTTCGCCATGTCGAACACTTTTCAAGATTCCTCACAGTTTAAGAACAGTTTTGAAAATGGTACGGCCCATGACGAGTGGCAGCGAGCGTTTTTCGCGTTTTTTTCTAAACCGCTCGTCGGAATGAAGCAAACGATACACCGTTGGATAGATATCATCGAGGCGCATCTTTTACTTATCTATTATTTTCTCTAATTCGTTACGATTTAAGAGCAGTTTCAAATTTACTAAATCGCGGAATTCTGCTTTTTAAATTTTTTAAAATTTTCGGTACTGTTTTTTCTCCAGTTTTTGAATCGTTTGTCCAAATGAAGCATATGATACACCGTTGGAAAGCTACGGACAAGGCGCAACTTTCATATGTTGAAATGTTTTGGAGATTCCTTACGGTTTTTAGTTAATTTTGAAAATCGTGTGGCTGATGACGAGAGGCAGCGGCCGTTTTTCATCAAATTTTTTCGAACCGCTTGTCGAAATGGTTCAAATTACACTCCGTTGGATAGATATTGACGGGACGCAACTTTTTCGTGTAGAACACTTTCTCTGATTCCTTACGATTTAACAGCAATTTTGATTTTCAACGAAATGCGAACACTGTTTTTTCGCGACCCAAAATCGTCGTGTGTACTGCACCAGAAATAAAACCGCACTGCTTTCAGACTAAAAACCGCACTTCATCATATCGACAAGTGCACTGCATGATTTTTTTGTGGGACGTAAATTTTCCCAAACGAGTTTTGGTTTTGTTATCTTTTTTTCAACTTTTTTTATGAACTAGAGTGGACCGCAAAGACAAGGGCAAGTGAGCCGCGACATATATCAAAGTGAACCACATTGTTTTTCGCGAACAAAATACCGAAACGTAGACACTCAGTTTTTCGCGACACACCCAAATCTCCGTGTGTACGTCATCAGACAGAAGAATGCACTGCATCGAACAGTCAAGCAAACTTCATGATTTGTTTTGTCGGGCGTAAATTTTTCTCAGACGAAGAAGTGAAGTGCGCTTCACATCGGGCATAAGTGAACCTCAAAATACCATAAGAATTGAACCACATTACTTTTGTTTTCATTTTTCTATCTTTTTTTATTCTTTGAATCGCATGAGTTACTGCTGATAGTGTTTTTCATTAACATGTTTTGGGATTGTAGTGACAAACCAAGTGCACTGCATTCTTCTGTTTTGTCCATTTCTTCTTCTTTGTGTTAACACGTCGGGACTCCAGAGTAGAGGCTAGTGCACTGCATTAGTTTCTTTTCCTATCTTTTTTTCTTTCATCAAAATGAACCGCTTGAGAAAGATGAAATGAACCTCTAGACACAACCAATAGTACTTCGAAAAGTAGTAAATCCAGCAACCACACATCGCATGGCACAACAAATTCAAAAAAATGCAACCCCCACCGAAATTACATGCCAAGCTGCACTCACACGTTTGCCGAACTGCATGAGACATACATTATCTGAGTACTGTATGGTCAACGCCTTTACAGATCAAACCGCATGATGCACAACTTGCAGTAAAAAACGTGCACAAACTGTACGCCACCACAGCCAAGCTGCACGGGGTGATATACCAAACCGCACGCCTGTGCAAACCGAGCTGCACGGGATGAGTTGCTGAACCACTGTCGAGTAGTACATTTGAATGTGAACCTCATCAAGCTCCCATCTAAACTCCGGGCACTGTCAGAGCGGACCGCATCGAGTGCACTGCAGGAGTAAGTGCAAAATTATATGGAAATATGCACAAGTAAACTGCACACCTCATGTAAAGGAATTGATTTCCTTTTAAAAAATTAACTAAAAAAACCATGCAAATTCAACCGGAAGATCAACGCAAAGCAAACTCCAGTGAAAGAGAGGGACGAGTGCACTGCCACGACCATCGCCGGTGGAAGGAGAGACGGCCGTTGGGGTGGTGTATCTCACGTGCATCACGGCGAAGGGATGGCGGGGCGGCGCCGTCCAGTGTCAGGGTTGGGGGGAGGCTTTGGAGGCCGGCCGTGGCAACCGAGCTGCACGGGGGTGGCAACCGAGCTGCACGGGCCTGCCAACTGAACACATATGGTAGCACCGGAAGAACATGTCAACGCACTTCCGGCAGGGCCGGAGGAGCTTGAAGACGAGAGGTAGCAAGAGCAAGAGGAGCCCGAAGGCAACACGGGTGTGCAAGCCGTCGTTGGTGGTCCGGCAAATCGTCGTTGGCCGCACTGCACGGCACCGTTGGATGTACTACAGGTGCAAGCAGCGACTGCTCTAGGCCAACACAGTCTGGCCGCGCGCAGGAGGTTTAACGCTGGATCCTGACGATGTAGCGGCGCCGGAAGTCGTTGGCGGAGCTTGGATGGGATTGGAAGAGGCGTGTGCGTGCTGCTGGCCCTCCCCTCCCTGCTCGCTGGCGTGGGTGGGGTGAGAGGTTGGGCGGGCTATGTTTACCCGCCGGCGCGCGCATCTCGCTCGTGAAGGTCGATGGCAGAGGTCAGAGTGCATCCATCGGGCTGTCGCGCTGGTGGACTGCAAGCACGCACCTGCCACAAAATGCAGAAGCTTCGCGTCTCCACCATTGGGGAAGGGGCCCGTTTAGTTGCCGCGGGTTGACCGCCATTGAAGGAGAATGTTGGGGGAAGGAGCGGAGCCTGGGATCCGGCGGATCCGCGTACGTGGCGCAGTGGTTGGCGGGCCGGGGCACCGATGCACCGGATCCGAAGGCAGCTGGTAGCGGTGGTTGAAGGTGGCGGCGCTGGTTTCCATGGAGGCAGCCATGGCGGTTGGCCAGAGGGAGGAAGCCAGTTGAGCGGGGAGGCGGCGGATATGGGACCGGGCGCACTCCGTGTGGGTCATGGCAGGTCGGCGACGCATCGGCGGCTACCGTGGTTGCTGGCGGAGTTGAAGGAAGGTTGGGGTGCAGGGGCAGACGAAGGAGGAGTGGGGCGCTAGGGGGCCCGATCCCGATCCGCATCCTGCGCCGCACCGGAGCGCCATGCTCGTGGGGGTGGGGACTAGGGATTGGGGGTGGTGGCGATGGGGCGTGGGCATCGAGGATAGGTGGGTGGGGATTGATCGTGGGAAGAATATGGGTTCGGTGGGGGTGGGGTGCGTGGGGGCGGCCGGCTGGGGTGGTTTTTTTCGTTTTTGCCATTCGGTGGGGTTCCGGCGGTGCGGGGTGTTTGGGTCGGTGGGTGTTATCAGAATAAGCAGGTGTTATTAGAATAAGACTCTTAAGGGTGTTATTAGAATAGACCCACCCTATATATATATAACTGATCATGCTCATAATGATATAACAAGTCATACTCATCATCATAGTCATCTAACAACTTTTACTCGTTATCATAATAACAAGTCATACTCATCATCATCATAGTCATCTAACCAACCCTACTTAATTGTTTTTAGCACATGATCATAAGTATTAGCTAAGACCAACTACCATCTCTAAGGTAAAATAGCATAAAATAAGATAGCCCCTCACGCTCCATTATGGAGTATGGAGATTATCCTGTCTCCAATTCTCGCGCTTCGCACAATGTTGCATCCAAATAGCTCCCTATGATTATTTATACATTTTTTCCATTCTTTGATTGTCATATCTTCATCGGTTTTAGAAATCCGGTATGAACAACGGTGAAGCCTAGGTAGACTTGGCCCTAAGCTAATAACATCGAGGCGACCTTTTGGAAACATCAGATCAGGCACACAATCCTTCGTGATTTTCTGTTGAGAAACATAATAATATCATCATAGTTAGCAATGTAGTTTAGCTTTAGAAGAATATATGCAAAAGATGCGCATGTGTCATAATAGTAAAAAATCTTACCATGCCATCTCCATGGATGTTACCATAGTTCAACACATGCACTAGTGGCACGTATTGACCATAATATGCAGGAGTATCATAATTGATATTGTAATTCTCAACATCAATAATAAATGAGATAAGATGATCTTTCTCCTCATAAGTTAATTCAGCGCCATCAGTGTAGTAGGTTCTATCTACCATCTTCCGTACATTTTTTAAAGAATGAAAATAAGCTGTCAATGGAAATAAGATGTCAACTATTTTGAAATAAACAATATAAATTACTTAATAAATATGTTTGAGAAACTCACATAGAGGTAGAAGTGAAAGCGTATCAATAAGGACCCAAATGTCCATATTCTCTTCGTCGATGTCATCTTCAGGATCATCAAGATCGAAGGTGACATGCATACCCTCCTGAAAATCATACGCCTTGCATAGTACTTCCCAATTGGAGCAACCAAAATGGGATATGCTCTCCGAATTGTATAGCTTTACAGAAAAATCATAACCATGATGAGTCCTGAGATGAACTATCTTTGTCTCCATATTTTCACGATCTTCGAAATTCAGATGCTCCAAGACATAGCATCTTGCATGGCATGGGATAAGTTAGTCGAATTGTAAAAGACAAAAATTACACATTGAAGAAGCCGAAGTCATGCTTAATTACGAAAAAAGACTTATCGTTGCGTACCGTTTCAACATTGAAGGTCTCGTCGAGCTTAATACTAAAGCGCCGACCGTCTACCAGGTGAGGCCTGTTGCACAGACCCCGATCATCGCCGCAAGTAGTCGCACTCTGGGATCCTATCGTCATCATCAGACATTTCCTATATTCATATTTCAAAGATTAAACTTTAAAATTCAATATATGTACTACGAAAACTAACTTAGATCATTATTATTCATCACGGGTTGACTATCGGTCTGTCGACTCTTTTCTTGAAAACTCTCAGCTCACGTGGTGTATATATTCGATCATCGGTGATGGTAGCTCCTCCCTTCATTCCCGAGTGCATTACACCAAATTGTCTAGCACACAGGAACGAAGGAGAAGCTACCTGATACGTCCATTTTGCATCATGCTTTTATATTGATATTTACTGCATTATGGTCTGTTATTACACAGTATGTCACAATACTTATGCCTATTCTCTCTTATTTTACAAGGTTTAGAACGAAGAGGGAGAATGTCGGCAACTGGAATTCTGGGCTTGAAAAGGAGCAAATATTAGAGACCTATTCTGCACAACTCCAAAAGGCCTAAAACTTCACGAAAGTCAATTTTAGAATATATAAAAAATATTGGGCGAAGGAAGCACAAGAGGGGGGGCCACCCACCATCCACGAGGGTGGGGGGGCGCCCTACCCTCCTTGGCGCGCCCCCTGCTTCATGGGCCCCCTGGCAGGCCTCCGGTGCCCATCTTTGGCTATATGAAGTATTTTGCCCTGAAAAAAATCATAAGCAAGCTCTCGGGACGAAACTCCGCCACCACAAGGCGGAACCTTGGCGGAACCAATCTAGGGCTCCGGCGGAGCTGTTCTGCCGGGGAAACATCCCTCCGGGAGGGGGAAATCATTAACATCGTCATCACCATCTCTCATCGGGAGGGGGTCAATCTCCATCAACATCTTCACCAGCACCATCTCATCTCAAACCCTAGTTCATCTCTTGTATCTAATCTTTGTCTCAAAACCTCAGATTGGTACCTGTGGGTTGCTAGTAGTGTTGATCACTCCTTGTAGTTGATGCTAGTTGGTTTACTTGTTGGAAGATCATATGTTCAGATCCTTTATGCATATTAATACCCCTCTGATTATGAACATGAATATGATTTGTGAGTAGTTACGTTTGTTCGTGAGGACATGGGATAAGTCTTGCTATAAGTAGTCATGTGAATTTGGTATTCGTTCGATATTTGGATGAGATGTATGTTGTCTCTCCTCTAGTGGTGTCATGTGAACGTCAACTACATGACACTTCACCATTATTTGGGCCTAGGGGAAGGTGTTGGTAAGTAATAAGTAGATGATGGGTTGCTAGAGTGACAGAAGCTTAAACCCTAGTTTATGCGTTGCTTCGTAAGGGGCTGATTTGGATCCATATGTTTCATGCTATGGTTAAGTTTACCTTAATACTCCTTTTGTAGTTGCGGATGCTTGCAAGAGGGATTAATCATAAGTGGGATGCTTGTACAAGCAAGGGCAGTACCCAAGCACCGGTCCACCCACATATCAAATTATCAAAGTAACGAACGCGAATCATATGAGCATGATGAAGACTAGCTTGACGATAATTCCCATGTGTCCTCGGGAGCATTTTACTTTATATAAGAATTTGTCCAGGCTTTTCCTTTGCTACAAAAAGGATTGGGCCATCTTGCTACACCTTATTTACTTTTATTACTTGTTACCCGTTACAAATTACCTTATCACAAAACTATCTATTACTGATAATTTCAGTGCTTGCAGAGAACACCTTACTAAAAACTACTTATCATTTCCTTCTGCTCCTCGTTGGGTTCGACACTCTTACTTATCGAAAATACTATGATAGATCCCCTATACTTGTGGGTCATTAATACTCTTTTCTGGCGCCGTTGCCGGGGAGTGAAGCGCCTTTGGTAGGTGGAATTTGGTAAGGAAAAAATTATATAGTGTGCTGAAATTTACTGTCACTTGTTACTATGGAAAGTAATCCTTTGAGGGGCTTGTTCGGGGTATCTTCACCCTGACCAGTAGAGCAAAGAGTTCCTCCTCAACCTACTGAACCTACTGAAAATGTTTACTTTGAAATTCCTTCGGGTATGATAGAGAAACTTCTAGCTAATCCTTCTACATGAGATGGAACATTGCATCCTGACTTGCACTTAATCTATGTGGATGAAGTTTGTGGACTATTTAAGCTTGCAGGTATGCCCGAGGATTTTATCAAGAAGAAGGTCTTCCCTTTATCTTTGAAGGGAAAGGCATTGACATGGTTTAGGCTATGTGATGATATTGGGTCATGGAACTACAACCAATTGAAATTGGAATTTCATCAGAAGTTTTATCCTATGCATCTGGTTCAATTATATATATATATATATATATATATATATATATATATATATATATATATAATATTTGGCCTCGCAAAGGAGAAAGCATCGCTCAAGCTTGGGGGAGGCTTAACTCAGTGTTATATTCATGCCCAATCATGAGCTCTCAAGAGAAATTATTATTCAATTTTTTTATGCTCCGCTTTCTCTCAATAATCGCTCCATGCTCGATACTTCTTGTACTGGTTCTTTTGTGATGAAGACTATTGAATTCAAATGGGATTTATTGGAAAGAATTAAACGCAACTCTGAAGATTGGGAACTCGAGAAGGTAAGGAGTCAGGTATAACACCTAAGTTCGATTGTGTTAAATCTTTTATGGATACCGATGCTTTTTGTGAATTTAGCACTAAATATGGACTTGACTCTGAGATAGTAGCTTCTTTTTGTGAATCATTTGCTACTCATGTTGATCTCCCTAAGGAGAAGTGGCTTAAATATCATCCTCCCATTGAAGTAAAAGTAGTTGAACCTATCAAAGTTGAAGAAAAGACTATCACTTATAATGTTGATCCTATTGTTCCTACCGCTTATATTGAGAAACCACCTTTCCCTGTTAGAATGCAGAATCATGCTAAAGCTTCAACTGTGGTTCGTAAGAGTAATACTAGAACACCTACAACCTCTGAGCAAATTAAAGTTGAGCCTAGTATTGCTATGGTTAAAGATCTCTTGGCCGATAATATTGATGGGCATGTTATTTACTTTTGTGATGAAGCTGCTAGAATTGCTAGACCCGATACTAAAAATAAACATAGACCTGTTGTAGGCATGCCTGTTATTTCTATTAAAATAGGAGATCATTGTTATCATGGCTTATGTGATATGGGTGCTAGTGCGATTGCAATACCTCATTCTTTATATGAAGAAATTATGCATGACATTGCACTTGCCGAGTTAGAAGGTATTGATGTTACAATTAAGCTTGCCAATAGAGATACCATTTCACCGGTTAGGATTGTGAGAGATGTTGAAGTCTTGTGTGGGAAAGTTAAATATCATGCTAATTTTCTTGTTCTTGGTTCCCCACAAGATGACTTTTGTCCCACTATATTTGGTGGACCCTTCTTGAATACTGTTAATGCTAAGATAGACTGCAAAAAAGATATTGTTTCTGTTGGTTTAGGGGATATGTCTCATGATTTTAATTTTGCTAAATTTTGTAGACAACCCCATGATAAAGAATTGCCTAGTAAAGATGAAATAATTTGTCTTGCTTCTATTGCCGTGCCTCCTAATAATCCTTTAGAACAATATTTGCTAGATCATGAAAATGTTATGTTTCTGAATGAAAGAAGGGAAATACATGGAGTATTATTCAAATAGGGACCTATTTTGAAACACAACTTGCCTATCGAAATCCTAGGGGATCCTCCTCCACCCAAGGGCGATCCCTTGTTTGAGCTTAAACTATTACCTGATACTCTTAAATATGCTTATCTTGATGAAAAGAAGTTATATCCTGTTATTATTAGTGCTAACCTTTTAGAGCAGGAAGAAGAGAAATTATTGAAAACTCTGAAGAAGCACCGTGTTGCTATTGGATATACTCTTGATGATCCGAAGGGCATTAGTCCCACTCTATGGCAGCACAAAATAAAATTGGAAAAGGATGCTTAACCGGTTGTTGATCACCAACGACGGTTAAATCCTAAAATGAATGAAGTGGTAAGAAAAGAAATACTAAAGCTTCTGGAGGCAGGTATAATTTATCCCGTTGCTGATAGTCAGTGGGTAAGTCCTGTCCATTGTGTCCCTAAGAAGGGAGTTATTACTGTTGTTCCTAATGATAAAGATGAATTGATCCCACAAAGAATTGTTACAGGTTATAGAATGATAATTGATTTCCACAAATTAAATAAAGCTACTAAAAGGATCATTACCCTTTACCTTTTATTGATCAAATGCTAGAAATATTATCTAAACATACACATTTTTGCTTTCTAGATGGTTATTCTGGTTTCTCTCAAATACCCGTGTCGAAAGAGGATCAGGAAAAGACCACCTTTACTTGCCCTTTTGGTACCTTTGCTTATATACATATGCCTTTTGGTTTATGTAATGCACCTGCTACCTTTCAAAGATGTATGATTGCTATGTTCTCTGACTTCTGTGAAAAGATTGTTGAGGTATCCATGGATGATTTTTTTGTATATGGAACTTCTTTTGATGATTGCTTAAGCAACCTTGATCGAGTTTTGCAGAGATGTGAAGAAACTAATCTTGTTTTGAATTGGGAGAAGTGCCACTTTATGGTTAATGAAGGCATTGTCCTGGGGCATAAAATTTCTGAAAGAGGTATTGAAGTTGATAAAGCTAAAGTTGATGCTATTGAGAAGATGCCGTGTCCTAAGGACATTAAAGGTATAAGAAGTTTCCTTGGTCATGCCGGTTTTTATAGGAGGTTCATTAAAGACTTCTCGAAAATTTCCAGGCCTCTGACTATTCTCTTACAAAAAGATGTTCCTTTTGTCTTTGATGATGATTGTGTAGAAACATTTGAAATACTTAAGAAATCTTTGATTTCTGCACCTATTGTTCAGCCCCCTGATTAGAATTTACCCTTTGAAATTATGTGTGATGCTAGCGATTATGCTGTAGGTGCTGTTCTAGGACAAAGAGTTGACAAGAAATTAAATGTTATCCAATATGCTAGTATAACTCTAGACAGTGCCCAGAGAAATTATGCTACTACTGAAAAGGAATTTTTAGCAGTTGTATTTGCTTGCGATAAGTTCAGACCTTATATTGTTGATTCTAAAGTAACTGTTCACACTGATCATGCTGCTATTAAATATCTTATGGAAAAGAAAGAGGCTAAACCTAGACTTATTAGATGGGTTCTCTTGCTACAAGAATTTGATTTGCATATTATTGATAGAAAGGGAGCCGAGAACCCTGTTGCAGACAACTTGTCTAGGTTAGAGAATGTTCTTGATGACCCACTACCCATTGATGATAGCTTTCCTGATGAACAATTAGCTGTCATAAATGCTTCTCATACTGCTCCATGGTATGCTGATTATGCTAATTACATTGTTGCTAAATTTATACCACCTAGTTTCACATACCAACAAAAAGAAAAAGTTTTTCTATGATTTAAGACATTACTTCTGGGATGACCCACACTGTAGCGACCCGACCTCAGATGGTCAAGTCTCTGTGCTTCAGTGTCATCCCTGGATCGGTAATGCTGACACACATAGTACTTGAAGGATTTATAACAGAGAAGCAATCACACACTTATTACATCGAATGTCTCAAGAGAGAACTTATTACAATAATATGGCTTAAGGCCATCTAATGCGATAACAGCGGAAGGCTTGGAAGATAAGTGAGTCCATCAACTCCAACGACATAACTGAGCTGCATGGCAACGACCTAACGAACCTTACTCCTCATTTGAAAAGTCTGCAACATAATACGTTGCATCCCGAAAACGGGTCAGCACATGGAATATGCTGGCAATATAACACAGTAGAGCAAGAACAGAATAATGCTAATACTACATGCATATTTGGCTGGTGGAAAGCTCTATGGTTACAGTTTTTGCGAAAAGCTAATTTTTCTCTACAACAAAGGAAGAGATTTTAATTTAACTATCATGGTGGTTGAAACATTGAGAAGGTACCCCCAACTCAATCCCAATTAAAGTGATTAACAACCCAACAATATTAATTAAAAGTGATGATATACATGTGATAACCCAAGTACTAGATACTCAAGATTGTCCACAACCGGGGACACGGCTAACCATGATTAGATTGTACACTCTGCAGAGGTTTGCGCACTTTTCCCCACAAGACTCGATCGCCTCCGTTGGATTTCTCGCACTACAAGGTGTTTGAGAAATGGATGACCGAGACACAGTCTTTCAAAAACATTAACTCTCTACTGCGGGTAGACCATACCAAACATACAAAACCCACTACCTGCTGATCTACCTCTTCAAGAGCTTCACGTAACTTACTCAACTATGCTAGAGCCCATAATAGCTTGTGGCTGCACATGGAAGTTTCTAGCATGAATCATCTTAGTTCCCTTTGAGCCTGGGTGGCGGTCCATAGGAAGATCACATGGGTACCCCGAGATTTCCAAAAAAACAGATAACACTGGGTTCCCGAGGTGCCTCAATCCACCCAGATGTTAATTTAAGTTGCCACCTTAAGTTGAACCATTAATTAACAATCTCACATCTATCATGGATTTCACTCAAACCCAAACCACGTCTATGAGCATAGCATATCATAACAATATAAGCAACGAGTAGAAGTAACTCCCAAGGGTTTGATAGTAACAGGGCAATAGGTTCTACCTCAATAACTACTTCCCAACCCACAAGTTAATGACATCCTAATCATGCAATGTTTGGGGATTGGAACTAATGCATAAAAACTGGGTATGAAAAGAGTATGATCAATGTGTTACTTGCCTTGCTGACGATCCGCAAAACCTAGGGATTCGTAGTAGCACGCTTCGCACTCCGGGTGTTCTATCGCAAACAAACAATAACATACATAAGCAAAAAGCAAAGATACGCAAGAAAAACTCGAATAAAAGAGGTTGACCAGAAAGTTCAACTTAAGAACTCCAGTTAGCAAAAAGAATCAAAACAAACGGAGCAACGAAACTCAAACGGCGAAAGGAACAAGATCCGTTTACTAATCTGGACCTAGGTCAAATTTTACAGTACCAAAATCTTATTCAGGTTGATTAAACAGAAAGAGGGTTTCGAGATGAAGATCTAGGCGCTTGAATCGCCTGATTCTGACTAACTAGCGAAAAGATAAACAGAAACTAAGATCGGATCAGAAATCACGATCGAAAATAATCACGGATAAATCCGATAAAAAGAAAACTGACGAACAGACTAACGAACGAGCGTTTGTTAGCTGTAACTAACGGGCGAAAACCGTTCGTTAGAATGAACATATGGACGAACGTCCGCTAACTAGAAGAACCGAGAAAAACCGGCGAACCAAAAAAAACGGATCTAGGATTTCTAAAAAAGCCGAACGGTTTTATAAAAAAACGGTGGCTCGGATCCGGTGTGGTACCTCCGGCGAGGCGCGGTTGGGCGGCGGGGCTCGGCGGCGGCGGCAGCAGGCACGGGCGGCGGCGGCGGTGGTGCGATGGTGGGGGGGGGGAGGCGGGGTGGCGCGTATATAAAGAGGCGGGGCGGGGTGGCTTGGAGGAGGGGCCAAGGCGGGGCGGCGGAGTCCGGCTCGGACTCCTCGTCCGAGTGGGTCGGCGGCGGCGCGCGTGACGGGGTAGGCGACGGCGGCTGGGCCGGCGGCCTGGCTGGGTTTCGGCCCAGTCAGGC
Organism: Triticum aestivum; assembly: GCF_018294505.1. Taxonomy (NCBI): domain Eukaryota; kingdom Viridiplantae; phylum Streptophyta; class Magnoliopsida; order Poales; family Poaceae; genus Triticum; species Triticum aestivum. The sequence continues at coordinate 26,076,469 of NC_057812.1, forward strand.
GTGGGAGTTTTTTTTAAATAAAGTTTCGCTGACAGAAATAAAATCCTAGAAAAAAATAAAAATCTAAAAATGCCAAAACAAATTTTCACCGTCTAAATAAAATATTTAGAACGAGATGAACATTTTCTTGGCCCTAAAATGCAATTTTCAAAACGTGCAATTTTTCTAATGTAAATAAAATCCAAATAAAATCGAATAAACTCAAATAAATAATTTTAATATTTTGCTGCAATATTTCAGTTATTTTGGAGAAGTCATATTATCTCCTCTCATATATTTTAATATGAAATATTTTTCAGAGAGAAAAATAATTAAAATCCAAATCCTCATTTCATTATTTGATAAAAATCAAATATCAAAACCAGGAAATCCCCAACTCTCTCCGAGGGTCCTTGAGTTGCTTAGGATTTCGAGGATTTCAGAGCGAAAATGCAATAAAATATGATATGCATGGATGACCTATGTATAACATTCGAAATTGGAAATTTGGGATGTTACAAACCTACCCCCCTTAAGATGAATCTCGCCCTCGAGATTCGGGTTGGCTAGAAAATAGGTGCGGGTGGTCTTTGAGTAGATCATCCTCTCGTTCCCAGGTGGCTTCATCCTCGGTATGGTGGTTCCACTGAACTTTGCAAAACTTGATAACCTTGCTGCGGGTGACTCGGCTGGCAAACTCAAAGAATCTTAACTGGCTTCTCCTCATAAGTCAAATCACCATCCAACTAAATCGCCTCCAAGGGTAATGTATCTCTTAACGGTATTTCGGCCATCTCAGCATGACACTTCTTCAGCTATGAAACGTGGAAGACATCGTGAACTCCTGCCAATCCTTCAGGTAATTCCAACTTGTAGGCAACTTCTCCCATCCATTCAAAAACACGATACGGTCCTACAAATCTTGGGGCTAACTTTCCCTTAACTCCAAAATGTTTCACTCTTCGCAAGGGTGATACTCGCAAATATGCTCTATCTCCAATTTCATAGGTTACCTCCTTGCGTTTTGAATCTACGTAACTCTTCTGCCTGGATTGAGAAATCTCCAGTCTATCACGAATCAATTTAACCTTCTCTTCAGACACCTTGATCAAATCTGGTCCAAACAACTGTCGGTCTCTTACCTCATCCCACATCAACGACGTTCTGCACCTGCGTCCATACAGAGCTTCAAACGGTGCCATCTTCAAACTGGCTTGGTAGCTATTGTTGTATGAGAACTCTGCGTAAGGCAAATTGTCATCCCAACTAGATCCATAATCTAGCGCACAGGCTCTCAACATATCCTCCAGTATCTGGTTGACTCTCTCGGTCTATCCGTTCGTCTGCGGGTGAAATGCTGTACTGAACTCCAATCTCGTACCCAAAGTCTGGTGTAATTGATGCCAAAACTTTGAAGTAAACTGTGTTCCTCGATCTGATATGATGGTCCTCGGAACTCCATGCAGACATACTATCCTGGACATATATATCTTGGCCAACTTCGCACTTGTATAAGTGGTTTTCACTGGGATAAAGTGAGCCACTTTGGTCAAGCGATCAACTACTACCCATATTGAATCATATCCTACCTTGGTCCTGGGCAATCCGGTGATAAAGTCCATGCCAAGTTTATCCCACTTCCATTCGGGTATCGGCATAGGCTGTAACAGTCCTGCTGGCTTCTGATGCTCTGCCTTCACTCTCTGACATACATCACATACAACTACATACTCGGAAATATCCTTCTTCATACCAGTCCACCAGAAATGTTCCCTCAAATCCAAATACATCTTGGTGTTTCCAGGGTGTATCGAGTATGCTGAGTCATGAGCCTCCTGAAGTATTAACTTCCTGATCTCTGGGTTATTGGGCACATAAACTCGGTCCTCAAACCATAAGGTATCGTGCTCATCCTCACAAAAATCTTTGGCCTTTCCTTTGCCCATCTTCTCCTTTATCTCAGCAATCTCTTTGTCATCCTTCTAAGCTTCTCGAATCTTGCCTAACAATGTAGACTGAACCTCCATTGTTGCAGCAAATCCTCTTGGAACAATCTCCAATCGAAGTTCCATAATATCATCTGCTAACTCCTTCGGCAGTCCCTTACTTTCAAGGATATTAGCATAACTCTTCCGGCTCAAAGCGTCTGTTACGACATTGGCCTTTCCTGGATGATAGTGTAGCTTCAGGTCATAATCGTTTATAAGCTCCAACCATCTCCTCTGCCTAAGGTTCAGCTCCTTCTGTGTGAAAATGTACTTCAAACTCTTATAATCCGTGTACACATCACAACGGTTTCCAATAAGGTAATGTCTCCAAGTCTTCAATGCATGCACTACGGCTGCTAGCTCCAAATCATGCGTGGCATAGTTCAACTCATGGGGTTTTAGTTGTCATGAGGCATACGAAACAACTCTTCCGTCCTGCATAAGCACACATCCAAGTCCTAAGCGAGAGGCATCGCAATACACTTGGAAATCCTTATGTATATCAGGCAGTGTTAGTACTGGGGCTGTAGTCAAACGTTTCTTCAACTCCTAGAAACTTACCTCGCAATCTTCTGTCCATTTAAACTTAGTATCCTTCTTCAATAGTTCAGTCATTGGCTTCGCAATCTTGGAAAAATTCTCAATGAATCTCCGGTAGTATCCTGCGAGTCCAAGGAAACTACGGATCTCGCTAACTGAAGTGGGTGCCAAACATTCAGTGACTGACTAAACCTTGCTGGGGTCTACTGCTATACCTTCTCCTGATATAACATGTCCAAGGAATCCGACTTCTTTCAACCAAAACTCGCATTTGCTGAACTTAGCATACAACTGGTGTTCCCTGAGTTTCTCGAGAACTAACCGCAAAAATTCCTTGTGCTCCTCTTCATTCTTCGAGTATACCATAATATCATCAATAAACACCACAATAAACTTGTCCAAATACTCCATGAACACCTTGTTCATCATGCTCATGAAATAGGCAGGGGTGTTAGTCAGTCCAAACGACATGACCGTATACTCGTATAATCCATACCGCGTGGTGAACGCTGTCTTTGGTATATCCTTCTCTCGAATCTTCAACTGATGGTATCCTGATTGCAGATCGATCTTTGAGAACACCTTAGCTCCTTGCAGCTGATCAAACAGATCGTTGATCATCGGTAGTGGGTACTTGTTCTTAATCGTCACTTCATTCAAATCCCGATAATCAACAACCATTCTTAGGGATTTATCCTTCTTTTCAACCAGAAGTACCGGGGCTCCCCAAGGTGATGAACTTCTTCGAATGTACCCTTTCTCCAATAACTCCTTGATCTATTTCTTAATTTCCTCCAGATCATTCGCGGGCATCCGATAGGGTCTCTTGGATATTGGCCCTGTACCTGGCAATAGCTCTATCAGAAACTCAATGTCTCTATCCGGTGGCATGCCTGGTAACTCCTCTGGAAAAACATCCGGGTAATCCTTCACTACAGGCACTTTCTCGGTGTCAAAACCGGCGGATCTCGGGTAGGGGGTCGCGAACTGTGTGTCTAGGCCGGATGGTAACAGGAGGCAAGGAACACGATGTTTTACCCAGGTTCGGGCCCTCTTGATGGAGGTAAAAACCCTACGTCCTTCTTCATTAATATTGATGATATGGGTAGTACAAGAGTAGATCTACCACGAGATCAAGGAGGCTAAACCCTGAAAGCTAGCCTATGGTATGATTGTTGTCTGATGAAGTTGTCCTATGGACTAAAACCCTCCGGTTTATATAGACACCGAAGAGGGTTAGGGTTACACAAAGTCGGTTACAATGGTAGGAGATCTTGAATATCTGCATGGCCAAGCTTGCCTTCCACGCCAAGGAAAGTCCCATCCGGACACGGGACGAAGTCTTCAATCTTGTATCTTCATAGTCCTGGAGTCCGGCTGAAGGTATAGTCCGGCTACCCGAACACCCCCTAATCCAGGACTCCCTCAATAGCCCCTAAACCAGGCTTCAATGACGACGAGTTCGGCGCGCAGATTGTCTTCGGCATTGCAAGGTGGGTTCCTCCTCCAAATTCTTCATAAAAGTTTGTAAACACCAAGAGTAGTGTCCGGCTCTACAAAATAAGTTTCCACGTATTGCCATAGAGAGAATAATATTAACACAAATCTAATCTACTGACGTATTCCATAGCGTGACATCACACTACGGCCAAGCCTTTATTCGAATCTTTTTCACTTCTCCACCTCAGCGTGTTTTGCAAGGCGGTTTCCTTGGCACGTCTTGTCAAAGCAGAGATCGTGTCCCCTTTATTTACGGGATTCTCATTAATACGGACATGGGTAACCCAATCGTGCCCGTTAGCATGTCTTCTCGATTAAAGGCGAGTCCCAAACGGTTACGGGGAGGGCTCCTGGTATTCAACCTCTTATGAAGAGACCAAGGCCTTACTCCTTTCCTCCAATCTCAAACAAGTTCACCCGTCGCCTCGAGTTCCAACACCCTAGGCTCCAGATTCCAGGCGCTTTGGACCTTTGACAATGTCCAGTTCCGACCTTCAAGGCCGATGGATGCCCTCCTCCATCACGGAGGAGGATGTGCTAAAGTTGAGAGAGGCTAAGTTCTTGACCAGCAAAATTTCGCATAGGTTGCCTGCTCAAAGGCAGGCTATTCCTAGTCCCCAGCCCGGTGAGAGCGTGGTGTACATGTCTCACTTCCTTCGGGGGTTAGGCTTCCCAATGGATCCCTTCATGAGGGGGCTGATGTTCTATTATGGGCTGGAACTTCATGACTTAGCCCCGGAGTCCATCCTCCACATTTCCTCATTCATCGTTGTGTGCGAAGCGTTCCTCCGTGTTACTCCTCACTTCGGATTATGGCTCAAGACTTTTGGAGTGGAGCCGAAGATGATCGAGGGACGACACGCAGAGTGCGGAGGCGCTGTCATAAGTAAGAATGCTGATGCTCCATGGCCCGAGGGCTCTTTTAAAGAGGAGCTCGGCTTGTGGCAACGAGAGTGGTTCTATATCACCGCTCCCAGGAGCACCAAGTGGGTGGCGCCCCTGCCTTTCGCTCGGGTCCCCCACCACGGCTAGCGTCATGTGTCAACAAAGGATTAGATTGGGGATTATCCAAAGATGTGCCCTTGTTGCAGGGCCGCATTAGGGATCTCTTAGAAAGAGACCTCAACCTGGTCAAGGTGACGCAGGTCATGCTGATTCACTGAACACTGCCCAGCCAACGTCGCTCCCTTCGTCTGTGGGAGTTTAATCCGGAGGGACCACGAGCTCTCCAGCATTTTATGGGCGCAACGCCCGTGGAAATGTATAAAATGTTCTTCGGATCACAAGCAATGTGTCTGGATTTGACCGAGGACACAGGTTTAAGCTGTAATCGCCCGGATACTCAAGTAAGTAACCTTGTGCCCGGACTCGCTATCCGTAAAATTGTCATAAACTCGCCCCTAAAAGAGCTGTCCTTTTAAACAGGAGTGGATAGCGAAGGCAAAGCTGATCAGGTGTCCGGCTCCCCTTCCTGAGACTAGGCCGGATCCTGTGCTAGTCAGGATGTTGAAGATCGTGCCTTTGGAGGGAAGTGAGGGGGAGGACAAGGAAACTATGGCCTCCTCGAAGGAGGCTGCTCCAAAGGGAGGAACCAACAATTCCTCTCCTAAGGGGAAGAAGAGGGCCGCCTCTGACGACCCGGAGACCATGGCCTCAAAGCGGGGGGAAAAGTCCTCGTCAGAGGGTCCGATGCCGGGGAGATCCTCGACCGAACTACGCCCTCAAAGGGATCAGCCCTCCAACGAGCCGTAAGTAGAGAAAGATTTTCCTTTAGAGGGATGAGGGAAATCCTTGCTTTTTATCTGAGAAGATTCACCAAAATTTTACCTTGTAGCTCGGACCTTAGTCCTTCTCAGCAGAGCTCGTCTTCAGGGGATCTTCTTCCGGAGATGATGGAGAGTGGAACGCCTCCCCCTGCCGTACCACCTAGCGAGGTGGGTGACCCTGAGGTGTCGTCGTGGAGGGTTTCTCCAAATCCGGCAGGGGTGGAAGGTAGCCGTATGGCCCCCCAAGGTTCTCCGCGTCCGGCCTTCGATGGAGGTCATAGGACGAGTCCGGCACCGTCCGATGCGCGGTCGAAGGAGCTAATGATTCTGCTGGGGCGAGCTTCTATCTGAGAGGGGCACTGTGCATTGATGGGTGCGGTGATTGGAAGGATTTCGTTCGCGGAAAGCGGATTGCATGAGGCCGTCAGAAGTTTGCTGACGGGTTTTGAGGTACGTTTGATAATGTACTTCTTTGTCAGTCATGCATAAACAAGATGCGCCCTATGTAGATAGTAGCCCCTAAGACTCTGTGTGTTGTCAAAATTGACGGCGCGCAGGATCGTAATCCCAGGTCTAAAATGTCGCCTTTGTATACAGGTGGCAAAGTGTCCGGAATCGAGCCGAACTGATGATTTTGCCGAACTAAAGCGGCAACTTGACGTGGCAGATGCCGACATCGCGCTCGTCAACGAGCGGCTTGATGAGGCTCAAGGTGTGAAATTCCACGGGTGGCATCTGGTAAGAGGAGCTTTATGCCAGTATCTTACAATGTGTGTCCTTGAAGCAGATGGTGCGGCCGCCGTGGAGAGTCTTCGGGCGGAACTTGCCCGAGCTAAGGAACAAGCCCGGAAAAGTGATGCGGCTACTGAGAAGGCCCTTGAAGAGCTGAGAGCCGAACAGGCTGCTCACTTCCGAAGCAAGAAGGAGATGGCCGAGATGGCCGTGAAGTTAAAAAGCACTACTGACCGTTGCAAGCTTCTTGAGAAAGAAGACCGGGCGAGACAGACGGACTTAGAGAAGGCCGTTGCTGATGCCAAGGATGCTCACTCTGCGATGAGATCTGCGTCAGGCCGGACAGATTGCGGCTGGAAAGCCCTTTATGCTGCGGAGGAAGTTTTGCGATCCGAAGTTTGCTCCGTTGGACCAGATGTGGAGTGTGGAGGACACCTATCTGGATTTGGCAGCGAGTGCTGCTGATGCGACCGAACACTTTCGAGATCAAGAAGATCGCGAAGTGGAAAGGCTTTTCTGGTCGCAGTTCCACAATCCAGAGCGTCCACTGGCAGTGGACGATCGTCTGGCTCAATGGGCCGAACTGAATAGATTGTCCGGACTCGCCATGAAGTACGTCATGGGTCATCTGTGGCCGCGGAGATCGGAGCCGAAGAGTTATTTCAGCTTGGTGCAGCAATTCCTTGGCGCGTGCCACGTATCAATGCGATGAAGAGGTCAGCATGCATAGAGGGCGCACGGATGGCTCTTGCCCGTGTCAAGACATACTGGGCAGAGATGGAGACCACCGTTGTTGCATCCCGAGATTCGGACAAAAGCCGAGTACCCTCCGAGCACTATTTTCAGGAAGTCCTTGAAGGCGCTCGTGTAATAGAGACGCAGTGCTCGAAGGATGCTATGTTCTGATAGCATATGTAATTATAAAGCAATATTTTGATGAATTGTAGTAGCCTTTTATACTTGTGCCTTCAAGTATTTGGAACACCTCCTGTGCGGCCGTTTTAATATATATATACAAAATCTGAAAGATGGCAGTCGTTGGCTTCAGCCCCCACGCACATAGTGCGGGGGTGCTCGCAGAAGGCGCATTTTCACACTTAATCCAACGTCTTGGTCCTACAAAGGAGGTGATAGCGCAGCGAGCTAGGCAACCGGACTATAATGCTTTAACACTTTCACTTAGCCATAGGAGCTTGACAATGGGACTATTTAGGTAGCCCCTGGTGGCGACTGCGCTCGCCCGAATTCGGGGCGCGTATGTGCCTGGCCGGGAAACGGCCCTTCGTTAATGCGGAGGAATCCTACAGATTCCGGAGAGTCATCGAGTGGTTGACCAGTCTCACGCCATATCATGACAGTCGGTTTTTCGGCTTTCTCTACTGAGGTGCTCGCCTGGCCGAACCAGGGCACAATCGCAGTAGTTCTCCTGGTGCCGCCTTAGCCGATAGAGCGGAACGTAAGGCGGCCGAACACAGGAGCCGGGCAACCCAACATTTGACCAAAATCATGACTCGGAGCTGATGCATATAAGGCCAAACTCGCGACGCCGAACACTCCCTAAGGTATTCGGTCTTTATGAGAGCGGGCGAGGTAACGCTCTGAGGTATAAGCCCCTAGTGTCCAGGTACGCGCAAGAATTCTGACGTGGCCACATGCCAAGACGCCAGCCTCCTCCTTGGTCATAGAACCAGGGGATGTGTATCAACAAGAGACAGTAAAAAAGGTTTACGCAGGGTCTTAATCTGAAAAGAATCCTTGGAACGGGTCCCTACTGCACGTCTGCGCCTGTGTCTCCGTTGTGCCGTATCCTGGACGGGCGCAGCACGACGTTCATCTGTAAAAAGAGAGCAACTAAGTTGAAAAAGGGGCGTGCCGAACAAAAGTTATATGAAATAAACAAAGTGTAAAGTAAAATATGGAAAATTGAGCTTTATTGTCTCTTATTTTATACGTGTGAAGCCCCTAGTGCAGGGGTATATGGCCACTAAGCCTTTATCAACGATACTTTTGTGCCAGACTCGTCTATCCGTGTCCGTGGTCTTAATGACCTGTTCCGATGTTCTGGCTGGTGAAGCCATTGTATTGTGGGGCTGTTAAAGCGGCCGCACAATCCTCCGCTTGGGGGAGGTGTTCTCACTGCTTCCCCTTTAAGGAGATGATGCCGCGTGGACCGGGCATCTTAAGCGTAAGAGATGCATAATGCGGTATTGTGTTAAAGCGGGCGAAAGCTTCGCGTCCCAGTAGTGCTTGATAGCGACTTGAGAATGGGACGATGTGGAATGTCAGCTTTTCACGGTGAAAGTTATCGGCAGAGCCGAAGATAACCTCGAGCCGGAGAAAACCCATGCAATGGGTGTCCGGACCTGGCGTTACTCCTTGAAAGGAGGTTTTGCTGTGGCGAATTCTTTTTGGGTCGATCCCCATGTGGTGGATTGAGTCCTGATATATCAGGTTGAGTCTGCTTCCACCGTCCATAAGGACATTCGAAAACTGGAGTCTGCCAATTATTGGATCGAGTACCAGGGCAGTCCAGCCTGGGTTCCTGATACTTCTAGAATAATCCAGATGATCGAAGATGATTGGTTTTGACAACCAGTGGCGGGATTCCTTTGGGATAGGCCGTGGGGCGCGTACCTTTATGGGCGCCGCACGTTTTGTTATGTGGAGTAAGTTTACTGTTTTTACTTCTTGTGGGAAATTCTTTTGTTTCCTGGTACTCTGCTTTTGGGGTTCGTCCTCGTCTTCGCTTGGTGTGTCGAGCCCCTTGTGTTCGGCGTTAAGTCTGCCGGATTGTTTGAAAACCCAACAATCTCTGTGGGTATGGTTAGCAGGCTTTCCGGGAGTACTGTGTATTTGACATATCCTATCCAAGATTTTGTTTAGGTTGGATAGGTCGTCCCTGTTATCTTGGAGGGGCGGCTTTTTCTGATTCTGTCGTGAGCTTTTGAATCCGGCGTTGAATGCCGTGCTCTTTGGACTTTTTTCCTTAGTCCGGCGACGGTCCTTATTGCGTCGCGGTTTTCCGTTTCCATCCCTAGTTTCGGATGTACTTGGGTCACTGGTGCTGCATCTTGCCAACCAGCTGTCCTCTCCTGCGCAAAAGCGGGTCATGAGGCTTGTTAGTGCGGCCATTGTTCTTGGCTTTTCTTGGCCGAGGTGTCTGGCGAGCCATTCGTCTCGGACATTATGCCTGAAAGCTGCTAAGGCTTCAGCGTCCGGACAGTCGACTATCTGATTCTTTTTAGTAAGAAATCTATTCCAGAATTGCCGAGCTGACTCTCCGGGCTGTTGAGTTATGTGACTAAGATCGTCTGCATCCGGAGGGCGGACATAGGTCCCTTGAAAATTTGCTCGGAAAGCGTCCTCGAGCTCTTCCCAACTTCCGATTGTGTTTTCAGGAAGGCTTTTAAGCCAATGCCGGGCTGGCCCTTTAAGCTTGAGGGGTAAGTATTTTATGGCGTGGAGGTCATCTCCTCTAGCCATATGTATGTGGAGGATATAATCCTCGATCCAGACTCCAGGGTCTGTTGTTCCATCATATGCCTCTATGTTTACGGGTTTGAATCCCGCTGGAAATTCATAATCCAGGACCTCATCGGTGAAACATAGGGGGTGTGCGGCACCCCTGTATTTGGGTGTGCCGGATTCTGATAATGGCTTTATTGCATTGCTTACGAGAGCTTGCTTTCTTGGCCCGTAAATGGACCTGGCTGGGCCATGATGCGAATCCTTAAGTGGGTCGCATGCCGGCTTAAGTGCGGCGCTGCTTGCCGCTTTATGCTGGCCATGGGGTCGTCTATCCGACCGTGTGGCTTTCTCACTTTTGGAATGCGAGGGCTCTAAGGCCTCCTCGTCGAATTCAGGCAGTAGCTTTCTCTTCGGATAGCTTTTAGTGCGGCGACTGTCGCCGTATTTGTCTGCGGTATTGATTACTTTACTCCATCTGATCCTGAGTGCATCTTCCGCAGTTTTTAGCTTCCGCTTCTGCTTTTTCAGGCTGCGTGCGGTTGCAACGAGCCGTTTGTGGAGGTTCTTCTGCTTCGTGGGCTTGTCCGGCGTAGGGTCGTCCGGAATGCCATTTTCGCCGGGGGAGGGATGTTCGGTTTCTCTATCCGGGTTGTCCTGTTGGGACGGTTGCTCTAAGGCATGCTCGTCGTCTACCGGCTCATCCTGCTCTATGGCTGGGTCTTTATCGAGGCGGGGCTTGGGTCGGCGTTTACGCCGACGCTTTGATTGTTTTTCGAGAGATCGATCCCTCTTTCCATCCCCGTTTTCCTCGTTGTTGCTTCCTTTAGGGGTATCCACCATGTACACATCGTGAGATGAGGTGGCTGTCCAATGCCCTATAGGCGTTGGTTCTTGGTTGTCTCCTGCATCGTCGTCCATACCGTCGATGTCTTCGGAGTCGAAGTCGAGCATGTCGGTTAAGTCGTCGACAGTGGCTACGAAGTGGGTGGTGGGTGGGTTTTGAATTTCTTCATCATCCGAATCCCATCCTTGCTGACCGTAGTCCGGCCAGGGCTCTCCTGATAAAGAGAGAGACTTTAGCGAATTCAGGATGTCGCCGAAGGGCGAGTGCTGAAAGATGTCTGCGGCGGTGAACTCCATTATCGGCGCCCAATCGGATTCGATCGGCAGGGGCGCGGGGGGCTCGGAGTTTGGAAAGGAATCCGGCTCCTCGGAGTCACGGGCCATGCGGAGTGCGGGGCTGGAGTTCGGCTCGATCGCCTCTGAGATCGCAGCCCCTGAGGCAGCGTCCAACCGCTGATCCTCGATCGGCGCAGTAGGCTCCAAATCAATGGTCGGAACCGATGCGTGTGCGGCCTCCAAGGCGCTGTTCGGCGGCAGAGCTATATCATGCCCATCGAGACAGTGCGGCGCGCTTGGCTGTGGCTCGAATCCGTCGAAGATCAAGTCCCCGCGGATGTCAGCCGTGTAGTTTAGGCTTCCAAACCTGACCTGATGGCCAGGGGCGTAGCTTTCGATCTGCTCAAGGTGGCCAAGCGAATTGGCCCGCAGTGCGAAGCCACCGAAGACGAAGATCTGTCTGGGGAGAAAAGTCTCACCCTGGACTGCATCGTTGTTGATGATCGAAGGAGCCATCGGGCCTAAAAGCGACGACACAGAGGAACTCTCAATGAAAGCACCAATGTCGGTGTCAAAACCGGCGGATCTCGGGTAGGGGGTCCCGAACTGTGTGTCTAGGCCAGATGGTAACAGGAGGCAAGGAACACGATGTTTTACCTAGGTTCGGGCCCTCTTGATGGAGGTAAAACCCTATGTCCTGCTTGATTAATATTGATGATATGGGTAGTACAAGAGTAGATCTACCATGAGATCAAGGAGGCTAAACCCTAAAAGCTAGCCTATGGTATGATTGTTGTCTGATGAAGTTGTCCTACGGACTAAAACCCTCAGGTTTATATAGACACCGGAGAGGGTTAGGGTTACACAAAGTCGGTTACAATGGTAGGAGATCTTGAATATCCGCATCGCCAAGCTTGCCTTCCACGCCAAGGAAAGTCCCATCCGGATACGGGACAAAGTCTTCAATCTTGTATCTTCATAGTCCTGGAGTCCGACTAAAGGTATAGTCCGGCTACCCGAACACCCCCTAATCCAGGAATCCCTCACACTTCCTCCTGAACAACTCCCGTAAGGGCATTCACTTGGCTCCTCCTAGGCACATGCCTAGATACATACTTAATCCTTTTTCCCTCCAGGGTGGTAAGATAAATCGACTTACTAGCACAGTCAATGCTTCCTCCATACTTTGACATCCAGTCCATACCCAATATCACATCCAATCCTTGTGACTCCAAGATAATTAGGTCAGACGGAAAAACATGTGTGCCAATGGTTAAGGGTATCTGGTTGCACCATCAGCTAGTCATGTACTCTGCTCCGGGTGAACTCACTAGGAGAGGTGTCCTAAGGGTTTGGGTTGGTAGTTTAAACTTATCCACGAATCCCCTTGATATGTATGAATGCGATGCACCAGTATCGAAAAGAACAAGAGCGGTAAATGACTTAACCAAAAACTTACCCGTTACCGCGTCCGGCTGCTCTTCAACCTCCTCCACGTTAACATGGTTCACTTGTCCTTTGTTTAATGGATTAGGCTTCTTCCTAGCGCTCCCATTTCTGTTTCCATTCCTTCCTTCAGGGCAATCATTGGCATAGTGCCCTATGTTCCTGCACTTGAAGCAAGTAACTTGACTTAGGTCTCTTTTGGAGGGTGTGGTTGGGTTGGAGCGGTTCTGATTGGTGTTAGTTCCGTTCCCATTCCCATTCTTAGCACCATTGTGGTTATGCGACCCCCCTCCAGTGTGGTTGTGACCTCCGTGGTTATGAACTAGTCCTCCCGAGTTCAGGGTTAGGCGAGGCTTCTGCTGAGCTCGTGAGTTATACTTCCCTTGTCCGTACTTCCTCTTACGGCTCTCAATCTGCTGCTGCTTCCCTTCAATCATAAGAGCCTTGTCTACCAACTCCTGGTAGGTGTTGAAGGTTGCTACCATCAACTGCATGCTCATCCCATCATTCAGCCCTTCCATAAATTTCTCCTGCTTCGCGGCATCTTTGGCCACATCATTAGGCGCATAGCGTGATAACTTCCTAAACTCATCCGCGTACTAAGCCACAGTACGGTTCCCCTGGCGTAAGTTGCGTAACTCCCGCTTCTTCATCTGCATAGCTCTAGTTGAGACATGAGCTGTGCGGAAAGCTTGGTGAAATTGGTCCCATGTCACCGTGGCTATGGGGTAGGTGACAGTGTAATTCTCCCACCATGATGCTGCTGGTCCATCCAACTGATGTGCGGCAAAATGCACCTTCTCAGCATCAGTGCATCCTGCAGTGGTTAACTCCCTTCCAATCCTGCGGAGCCAATCATCTGCAACTATAGGCTCGGTGCTACTAGAAAACACCGGCGGTTGTAACCTTAGAAAGCGGGCTAGGTTGTCCACTGGTGGCGGGTTGTTGTTGTTGTTGTTGTTGTTGCCCTGGTTCTGAACTAGCAATTGAAGGAAATATGCCCTAGAGGCAATAATAAAGTTATTATTTATTTCCTTATATCATGATAAAAGTTTATTATTCATGCTAGAATTGTATTAACCGGAAACATAATACATGTGTGAATACATAGACAAACAGAGTGTCACTAGTATGCCTCTACTTGACTAGCTCGTTAATCAAAGATGGTTATGTTTACTAACCATGGACAAAGAGTTGTCATTTGACTAACGGGATCACATCATTAGTTGAATGATCTGATTGACATGACCCATTCCATTAGCTTAGCACCCGATCTTTTAGTATGTTGCTATTGCTTTCTTCATGACTTATACATGTTCCTATGACTATGAGATTATGCAACTCCCGTTTTCCAGAGGAACACTTTGTGTGCTACCAAACGTCACAACGTAACTGGGTGATTATAAAGGAGCTCTACAGGTGTCTCCAAAGGTACATGTTGGGTTGGCGTATTTCGAGATTAGGATTTGTCACTCCGATTGTCGGAGAGGTATCTCTGGGCCCTCTCGATAATGCACATCACTGAAGCCTTGCAAGCATTGCAACTAATGAGTTAGTTGCGGGATGATGTATTACAGAACGAGTAAAGAGACTTGTCGGTAATGAGATTGAACTAGGTATTGGATACCGACGATCGACTCTCGGGCAAGTAACATACCGATGACAAAGGGAACAACGTATGTTGTTATGCGGTCTGACCGATAAAAGATCTTCGTAGAATATGTAGGAGCCAATATGAGCATCCAGGTTCCGCTATTGGTTATTGACTGGAGACGTGTCTCGGTCATGTCTACATTGTTCTCGAACTCGTAGGATCCGCACGCTTAAGGTTACGATGACAGTTATATTATGAGTTTATGCATTTTGATGTACCGAAGTTTGTCCGGAGTCCCGGATGTGATCACGGACATGACGAGGAGTCTCGAAATGGTCGAGACATAAAGATTTATATATTGGAAGCCTATATTTGGATATCGGAAGCGTTCCAGGTGAAATCAGGATTTTACCGGATTACCAGGAGGTTACCGGAACCCCCCGGGAGGTATATGGGCCTTAGTGGAAGAGAGGAGAGGTGGCGAGAGATGGGCCGCGCGCCCCTCCCCCCTTGGTCCGAATAGGACAAGGAGAGGGGGTCGGCCCCCCTTCCTCCTCTCTCTCCTCTTTTTCCCCCTCCGCGAATCCTATTCCAACTAGGAAAGGGGGGGAGTCCTACTCCCGGAAGGAGTAGGACTCCTCCTGGCACGCCACCTCTTGGCCGGCCAGCCCCCCCCTTTGAGCCTTTATATACGGAGGCAAGGGGCACCCCTAGAGACACAAGTTGATCCACGTGATCATATTCTTAGCCGTGTGCGGTGCCCCCTTCCACCATAGTCCTCGATAATATTGTAGCGGTGCTTAGGCGAAGCCCTGCGACGGTAGTACATCAAGATCGTCACCACACCGTCGTGCTGACGGAACTCTTCCCCGACACTTTTCTGGATCGGAGTCCGGGGATCGTCATCGAGCTGAACGTGTGCTAGAACTCGGAGGTGCCGTAGTTTCGGTGCTTGATCGGTCGGGCCGTGGAGACGTACGACTACATCAACCAAGTTAACGCTTCCGTTGTCGATCTACCAGGGTACGTAGATCACACTCTCCCCCTCTCGTTGCTATGCATCACCATGATCTTGCGTGTGCGTAGGAATTTTTTTGAAATTACTACGAAACCCAACAGTGGCATCCGAGCCTAGGTTTTATGTGTTGATGTTATATGCACGAGTAGAACACAAGTGAGTTGTGGGCGATATAAGTCATAGTGCTTACCAACATGTCATACTTTGGTTCGGCGGTATTGTTGGACAAAGCGGCCCGGACCGACATTACGCGTACGCTTACGCGAGACCGGTTCTCCCGACGTGCTTTGCACAAAGGTGGCTAGCGGGTGACAGTTTCTCCAACTTTAGTTGAACCGAGTGTGGCTACGCCCGGTCCTTGCGAAGGTTAAAACAGCACCAACTTGACAAACTATCGTTGTGGTTTTGATGCGTAGGTAAGATTGGTTCTTGCTTAAGCCCGTAGCAGCCACGTAAAACTTGCAACAACAAAGTAGAGGACGTCTAACTTGTTTTTGCAGGGCATGTTGTGATGTGATATGGTCAAGACATGATGCTAAATTTTATTGTATGAGATGATCATGTTTTGTAACCGAGTTATCGGCAACTGGCAGGAGCCATATGGTTGTCGCTTTATTGTATGCAATGCAATCGCGCTGTAATGCTTTACTTTATCACTAAGCGGTAGCGATAGTCGTGGAAGCATAAGATTGGCGAGACGACAACGATGCTACGATGGAGATCAAGGTGTCGCGCCGGTGACGATGGTGATCACGACGGTGCTTCGAGATGGAGATCACAAGCACAAGATGATGATGGCCATATCATATCACTTATATTGATTGCATGTGATGTTTATCTTTTATGCATCTTATCTTGCTTTGATTGACGGTAGCATTATAAGATGATCTCTCACTAATTATCAAGAAGTGTTCTCCCTGAGTATGCACCGTTGCGAAAGTTCTTCGTGCTGAGACACCACGTGATGATCGGGTGTGATAGGCTCTACGTTCAAATACAACGGGTGCAAAACAGTTGCACACGCGGAATACTCAGGTTATACTTGACGAGCCAAGCATATACAGATATGGCCTCGGAACACGGAGACCGAAAGGTCGAGCGTGAATCATATAGTATGATCAATATGATTCACAATGAAACTACTCCATCTCACGTGATGATCGGACATGGTTTAGTTGACTTGGATCACGTAATCACTTAGAGGATTAGAGGGATGTCCATCTAAGTGGGAGTTCTTTAAGTAATATGATTAATTGAACCTAAATTTATCATGAACTTAGTACCTGATAGTATCTTGCTTATGTATGTTTGATTGTAGATAGATGGCCCGTGCTGTTGTTCCGTTGAATTTTAATGCGTTCCTTGAGAAAGCAAAGTTGAAAGATGATGGTAGCAATTACACGGACTGGGTCCGTAACTTGAGGATTATCCTCATTGCTGCACAAAAGAATTACGTCCTGGAAGCACCGCTGGGTGCCAGGCCTGCTGCTGGAGTAACACCAGATGTTATGAACATCTGGCAGAGCAAAGCTGATGACTACTCGATAGTTCAATGTGCCATGCTTTACGGCTTAGAACTGGGACTTCAACGACGTTTTGAACGTCATGGGGCATATGAGATGTTCCAGGAGTTGAAGTTAATATTTCAAGCAAATGCCCGGATTGAGAGATATGAAGTCTCCAATAAGTTCTATAGCTGCAAGATGGAGGAGAACAGTTCTGTCAGTGAGCATATACTCAAGATGTCTGGGTATTGTAATCACTTGATTCAACTGGGAGTTAATCTTCCGGATGATAGCGTCATTGACAGAATTCTCCAATCACTTCCACCAAGCTACAAGAGCTTCGTGATGAACTATAATACGCAAGGGATGAATAAGACTATTCCCGAGCTCTTCGCAATGCTGAAAGCTGCGGAGGTAGAAATCAAGAAGGAGCATCAAGTGTTGATGGTCAACAAGACCACTAGTTTCAAGAAAAAGGGCAAAGGGAAGAAGAAGGGGAACTTCAAGAAGAACAGCAAGCAAGTTGCTGCTCAAGAGAAGAAACCCAAGTCTGGACCTAAGCCTGAAACTGAGTGCTTCTACTGCAAGCAGACTGGTCACTGGAAGCGGAACTGCCCCAAGTATTTGGCGGATAAGAAGGATGGCAAGGTGAACAAAGGTATATGTGATATACATGTTATTGATGTGTACCTTACTAATGCTCGCAGTAGCACCTGGGTATTTGATACTGGTTCTGTTGCTAATATTTGCAACTCGAAACAGGGACTACGGATTAAGCGAAGATTGGCTAAGGACGAGGTGACGATGCGCGTGGGAAACGGTTCCAAAGTCGATGTGATCGCAGTCGGCGCGCTACCTCTACATCTACCTTCGGGATTAATATTAGACCTAAATAATTGTTATTTGGTGCCAGCGTTAAGCATGAACATTATATCTGGATCTTGTTTGATGCGAGACGGTTATTCATTTAAATCAGAGAATAATGGTTGTTCTATTTATATGAGTAATATCTTTTATGGTCATGCACCCTTGAAGAATGGTCTATTCTTATTGAATCTCGATAGTAGTGACACACATATTCATAATGTTGAAGCCAAAAGATGCAGAGTTGATAATGATAGTGCAACTTATTTGTGGCACTGCCGTTTAGGTCATATCGGTGTAAAGCGCATGAAGAAACTCCATACTGATGGACTTTTGGAACCTACTTGATTATGAATCACTTGGTACTTGCGAACCGTGCCTCATGGGCAAGATGACTAAAACGCCGTTCTCCGGTACTATGGAGAGAGCAACAGATTTGTTGGAAATCATACATACAGATGTATGTGGTCCGATGAATATTGAGGCTCGTGGCGGATATCGTTATTTTCTCACCTTCACAGATGACTTAAGCAGATATGGGTATATCTACTTAATGAAACATAAGTCTGAAACGTTTGAAAAGTTCAAAGAATTTCAGAGTGAAGTTGAAAATCATCGTAACAAGAAAATAAAGTTTCTACGATCTGATCGTGGAGGAGAATATTTGAGTTACGAGTTTGGTGTACATTTGAAACAATGCGGAATAGTTTCGCAACTCACGCCACCCGGAACACCACAGCGTAATGGTGTGTCCGAACATCGTAATCGTACTTTACTAGATATGGTGCGATCTATGATGTCTCTTACTGATTTACCGCTATCGTTTTGGGGTTATGCTTTGGAGACGGCCGCATTCACGTTAAATAGGGCACCATCAAAATCCGTTGAGACGACGCCTTATGAACTATGGTTTGGCAAGAAACCAAAGTTGTCGTTTCTGAAAGTTTGGGGCTGCGATGCTTATGTGAAAAAGCTTCAACCTGATAAGCTCGAACCCAAATCGGAGAAATGTGTCTTCATAGGATATCCAAAGGAGACTATTGGATACACCTTCTATCACAGATCCGAAGGCAAGACTTTTGTTGCTAAGTTCGGAAACTTTCTGGAGAAGGAGTTTCTCTCGAAAGAAGTGAGTGGGAGGAAAGTAGAACTTGACGAGGTAACTGTACCTGCTCCCTTATTGGAAAGTAGTGCATCACAGAAAACTGTTTCTGTGACACCTACACCAATTAGTGAGGAAGCTAATGATAATGATCATGAAACTTCAGAACAAGATACTACTGAACCTCGTAGATCAACCAGAGTGAGATCCGCGCCAGAGTGGTACGGTAATCCTGTTCTGGAAGTCATGCTACTAGATCATGATGAACCTACGAACTATGAAGAAGCGATGGTGAGCCCAGATTCCGCAAAATGGCTTGAAGCCATGAAATCTGAGATGGGATCCATGTATGAGAACAAAGTGTGGACTTTGGTTGACTTGCCCAATGATCGGCAAGCAATTGAGAATAAATGGATCTTCAAGAAGAAGACTGACGCTGACGGTAATATTACTGTCTACAAAGCTCGACTTGTCGCAAAAGGGTTTCGGCAAGTTCAAGGGATTGACTACGATGAGACCTTCTCACCCGTAGCGATGCTTAAGTCTGTCCGAATCATGTTAGCAATTGCCGCATTTTATGATTATGAAATTTGGCAGATGGATGTCAAAACTGCATTCCTGAATGGATTTCTGGAAGAAGAGTTGTATATGATGCAACCAGAAGGTTTTGTCGATCCAAAGGGAGCTAACAAAGTGTGCAAGCTCCAGCGATCCATTTATGGACTGGTGCAAGCCTCTCGGAGTTGGAATAAACGCTTTGATAGTGTGATCAAAGCATTTGGTTTTATACAGACTTTCGGAGAAGCCTGTATTTACAAGAAAGTGAGTGGGAGCTCTGTAGCATTTCTGATATTATATGTGGATGACATATTACTGATTGGAAATGATATAGAATTTCTGGATAGCATAAAGGGATACTTGAATAAGAGTTTTTCAATGAAAGACCTCGGTGAAGCTGCTTACATATTAGGCATTAAGATCTATAGAGATAGATCAAGACGCTTAATTGGACTTTCACAAAGCACATACCTTGACAAAGTTTTGAAGAAGTTCAAAATGGATCAAGCAAAGAAAGGGTTCTTGCCTGTGTTACAAGGTGTGAAGTTGAGTCAGACTCAATGCCCGACCACTGCAGAAGATAGAGAGAAAATGAAAGATGTTCCCTATGCTTCAGCCATAGGCTCTATCATGTATGCAATGCTGTGTACCAGACCTGATGTGTGCCTTGCTATAAGTCTAGCAGGGAGGTACCAAAGTAATCCAGGAGTGGATCACTGGACAGCGGTCAAGAACATCCTGAAGTACCTTAAAAGGACTAAGGATATGTTTCTCGTATATGGAGGTGACAAAGAGCTCATCGTAAACGGTTACGTTGATGCAAGCTTTGACACTGATCCGGACGATTCTAAATCGCAAACCGGATACGTGTTTACATTAAACGGTGGAGCTGTCAGTTGGTGCAGTTCTAAACAAAGCGTCGTGGCGGGATCTACATGTGAAGCGGAGTACATAGCTGCTTCGGAAGCAGCAAACGAAGGAGTCTGGATGAAGGAGTTCATATCCGATCTAGGTGTCATACCTAGTGCTTCGGGTCCAATGAAAATCTTTTGTGACAATACTGGTGCAATTGCCTTGGCGAAGGAATCCAGATTTCACAAGAGAACCAAGCACATCAAGAGACGCTTCAATTCCATCCGGGATCTAGTCCAGGTGGGAGACATAGAGATTTGCAAGATACATACGGATCTGAATGTAGCAGACCCGTTGACTAAGCCTCTTCCACGAGCAAAACATGATCAGCACCAAGGCTCCATGGGTGTTAGAATCATTACAGTATAATCTAGATTATTGACTCTAGTGCAAGTGGGAGACTGAAGGAAATATGCCCTAGAGGCAATAATAAAGTTATTATTTATTTCCTTATATCATGATAAAAGTTTATTATTCATGCTAGAATTGTATTAACCGGAAACATAATACATGTGTGAATACATAGACAAACAGAGTGTCACTAGTATGCCTCTACTTGACTAGCTCGTTAATCAAAGATGGTTATGTTTCCTAACCATGGACAAAGAGTTGTCATTTGATTAACGGGATCACATCATTAGTTGAATGATCTGATTGACATGACCCATTCCATTAGCTTAGCACCCGATCATTTAGTATGTTGCTATTGCTTTCTTCATGACTTATACATGTTCCTATGACTATGAGATTATGCAACTCCCGTTTGCCGGAGGAACACTTTGTGTGCTACCAAACGTCACAACGTAACTGGGTGATTATAAAGGAGCTCTATAGGTGTCTCCAAAGGTACATGTTGGGTTGGCGTATTTCGAGATTAGGATTTGTCACTCCGATTGTCGGAGAGGTATCTCTGGGCCCTCTCGGTAATGCACATCACTGAAGCCTTGCAAGCATTGCAACTAATGAGTTAGTTGTGGGATGATGTATTATGGAACGAGTAAAGAGACTTGCCGGTAACGAGATTGAACTAGGTATTGGATACCGACGATCGAATCTCGGGCAAGTAACATACCGTTGACAAAGGGAACAACGTATGTTGTTATGCGGTCTGACCGATAAAAGATCTTTGTAGAATATGTAGGAGCCAATATGAGCATCCAGGTTCCGCTATTGGTTATTGACCGGAGACGTGTCTCAGTCATGTCTACATTGTTCTCGAACCCGTAGGGTCCGCACGCTTAAGGTTACGATGACAGTTATATTATGAGTTTATGCATTTTGATGTACCGAAATTTGTTCGGAGTCCCGGATGTGATCACGGACATGACGAGGAGTCTCAAAATGGTCGAGACATAAAGATTGATATATTGTAAGCCTATATTTGGATATCGGAAGCGTTCCGGGTGAAATCGGGATTTTACCGGATTACCGGGAGGTTACTGGAACCCCCCGGGAGGTATATGGGCCTTAGTTGGCCTTAGTGGAAGAGAGGAGAGGTGGCCAGAGATGGGCCGCGCGCCCCTCCCCCCTTGGTCCGAATAGGACAAGGAGAGGGGGCCGGCCCCCCTTCCTCCTCTCTCTCCTCTTTTTCCCCCTCCGTGAATCCTATTCCAACTAGGAAAGGGGGGGAGTCCTACTCCCGGAAGGAGTAGGACTCCTCCTGGCGCACCACCTCTTGGCCGGCCAGCCCCCCCCTTTGAGCCTTTATATACGGAGGCAAGGGGCACCCCTAGAGACACAAGTTGATCCACGTGATCATATTCTTAGCCGTGTGCGGTGCCCCCTTCCACCATAGTCCTCGATAATATTGTAGCGGTGCTTAGGCGAAGCCTATGACGGTAGTACATCAAGATCGTCACCACGCCGTCGTGCTGACGAAACTCTTCCCCGACACTTTTCTGGATCGGAGTCCGGGGATCGTCATCGAGCTGAACGTGTGCTAGAACTCGGAGGTGCCGTAGTTTCGGTGCTTGATCAGTCGGGCCGTGGAGACGTACGACTACATCAACCAAGTTAACGCTTCCGTTGTCGATCTATAAGGGTACGTAGATCACACTCTCCCCCTCTCGTTGCTATGCATTACCATGATCTTGCGTGTGCGTAGGAATTTTTTTGAAATTACTACGAAACCCAACAGCAATTGCATCAAAGTATCCTGCTGCTGGATCAACTGGGTGAGCTCCGGTGGGAAAACAAAACCGGGGTCACGTCTCGGAGGCATCTGATGGGTTTAGATGGAAGAGATTAGAATAGAAAAGGGGGTCTAATGAGAAAGCACTACCCATATGCACATGAGACAAACACAATCATTTCACTCAATCAATCAAGCAAGGGCATACAAGCGGTCTAGAACTATCGCAAAAGTGCTCAACTACAACTAAATACATGGGGGAATACTACTAATATATGGTGGTCATCTAGAAATTTTGATCGGTGGAAGATTCCATGATATCTGCGCCAGCTTCGTCTTCATAATCATCATCACTTGGATCGGAATCGGTGTCGTCGATGATGATGTAGTTGTCTGGGCAAGTGGGGTCGTCGTCTTCTTCTCCCGGAGCTGGTCCTCCCATGAATACTCCGATCTTCTTAACCAGATCGTCATTCTTCTCCAGTAGTGTCTTGATTTCCTCCTCATATCCATCGCGTGTAAACTTGAGTTCTTCCTCCAGCTCGATGATCCTAGTCTTCGCCTTCTTCAAGTCCATCATGTCCGCGCACATCTGGTTCTCCTGGCATCGAATGTGCTGGTTTAACTCTTGGATGAAAGATGCAATGGATCTATCCTTCTTGGTGTTGATTACTTTCCATTGCTCGTCTCAGTGCCCACATATTTGGGATATAGTGTCCTTGAGTTTCCTGTTGTAGACTTCTCCAATGCGTCCCATGGTAATGTGGGCTGCCATGCTCTTGCCTAGACTCCAGGTGGGTGCTTCGAAAGAAAATTCTATGGGTTTAGAAGTTGGCGAGAACGTCCTTCCTGGAACTTGTACTTGAATCATCCAGCGCTCCTCTTCTGGTAAAGTAGCGTTGTATGTCCCGGTGAAGCTTGGTATTCCAATGTTCAAGTACCTAGTGACTTCCTTCAAGTGGCGTCCAAAAGGTGTGTCTTCATCCGGTTGGGCAAACTTGTTCTTCATCTCCGCCATCCTAGAGAGTAGAAAATGGAGAGGAGTTAGAAATGAGAAGAGAAGTGTGACCTATGGTTTAGCTTAGTGGTCGTGTCCTACACTCAGCGTGTGCTCTGATACCATCTTGTAGCGAACCGACCTCAGATGGTCAAGTCTCTGTGCTTCAGTGTCATCCCTGGATCGGTAATGCTGACACACACAGTACTCGAAGGATTTATAACAGATTAGCAATCACACACTTATTACATCGAATGTCTCAAGAGAGAACTTATTACAATAATATGGCTTAAGGCCATCTAATGCGATAACATCGGAAGGCTTGGAAGATAAGTGAGTCCATCAACTCCAACGGCATAACTGAGCTGCACGGCAACGACCTAACGAAGCTTACTCGTCGTCTGAAAAGTCTGCAACATAATACATTGCAGCCCGAAAACGGGTCAGCACATGGAATATGCTGGCAATATAACACGGTAGAGCAAGAACAGAATAATGCTGATACTACATGCATATTTCACTGGTGGAAAGCTCTATGGTTACAGTTTTTGTGAAAAGCCAATTTTTCCCTACAACAAAGGAATAGATTTTAATTTAACTATCATGGTGGTTGAAACATTGAGAAGGTACCCCAACTCAATCCCAATTAAAGTGATTAACAACCCAACAATATTAATTAAAAGTGTGAGATACATGTGATAACCCAAGTACTAGATACTCAAGATTGTCCATAATCGGGGACACAACTAACCATGATTAGATTGTACACTCTGCAGAGGTTTGCGCACTTTTCCCCACAAGACTCGATCGCCTCCGTTGGATTTCTCGCACTACAAGGTGTTTGAGAAACGGATGACCGAGACACAGTCTTTCAGAAACATTAACTCTCTACTCCGGGTAGACCATACCAAACCTACAAAACCCACTACCTGCTGATCTACCTCTTCAAGAGCTTCACGTAACTTACTCAACTATGCTAGAGCCCATAATAGCTTGTGGCTTCACACGGAAGTTTCTAGCATGAATCATCTCAGTTCCCTTTGAGCCTGGGTGGCGGTCCATAGGAAGATCACACGGGTACCCCGGGATTTCCAAAAAAAACACTGGGTTCCCCAGGTGCCTCAATCCACCCAGATGTTAATTTAAGTTGCCACCTTAAGTTGAACCATTAATTAACAATCTCACATCTGTCATGGATTTCACTGAAACCCAAACCACGTCTATGAGCATAGCATAGCATAGCAATATAAGCAACGCGTAGAAGTAACTCCCAAGGGTTTGATAGTAACATGGCAATAGGTTCTACCTAAATAACTACTTCCCAACCCACAAGTTAATGACATCCTAATCATGCAACATTTGGGGATTGGAACTAATGCATAAAAACTGGGTATGAAAAGAGTATGATCAATGTGTTACTTGCCTTGCCGACGATCCGCAAAACCTAGGGATTCGTAGTAGCACGCTTCGCACTCCGGGTGTTCTATCGGAAACAAACAATAACATACATAAGCAACAAGCAAAGATGCACAAGAAAAACTCGAATAAAAGAGGTTGACCAGAAAGTTCAACTTAAGAACTCCGATTAGCAAAAAGAATCAAAACAAACGGAGCAAGGAAACTCAAACGGCGAAAGGAACAAGATCCGTTTACTAATCTGGACCTAGGTCAAATTTTACAGTACCAAAATCATTTTCAAGTTGATTAAACATAAAGAGGGTTTCGAGACGAAGATCTAGGCGCTTGAATCGCCTGATTCCGACTAACGAACGAAAAGATAAACATAAACTAAGATCAGATCAGAAATCACGATCGAAAATAATCGCAGATAAATCCGATAAAAAGAAAATTAACGAACAGACTAACGAACGAGCGTTCGTTAGCTGTAACTAACGCGCGAAAACCGTTCGGTAGAACGAACGTACGGATGAACGTCCGCTAACTAGAAGAACCGAGAAAAACCGGCAAACCGAAAAAAACGGATCTAGGATATCTAAAAAAACCGAACGGTTTTATAAAAAAACGGCGGCTCAGATCCGGCGCGGTACCTCGCTGAGGGGCTCCGGCGAGGCGGGGTCGGGCGGCGGCTCGCGGGGCGGCGGGGCTCGGTGGCGACGGCGGCAGCATTAAGCTCGAGGAGACCTTCGATGTTGAAACGGTACGCAACAACGACAAGTGTTTTTTTTTCATAATTAAGCATGACTTCAACTATTTCAACGTCTAATTTTCATCTTTTACAATTCGACTAGCTTATCCCATGCCATGCAAGACGCTATGTCTTGGAGAGGATGGGTTTTGAAGACCATGAAAATTTTCAAACAAAGAAAATACACCTAAGGACCCATCATGATATCGATTTTGAAGTAAATATGTACAATTCTTAGAGCGTAACCCATTTTGGTTGCCAAAATTGGGAAGCACTTTGCAAAATGTATGGTTTTTATGAGGGTATGATTGTCACCATGGATCTTGGTGATCCTGACATCAAGCAAAACAATATGGACATTTGGGTCCTTGTTGACACGCTTCCGATTCTACCACAATTTGAGTTTCTCAAACATAGTTATTAACTAATTTATATTGTTTATTTCAAAATAGTTGACAACTTATTTCCATTGGCAGCTTATTTTTAATCTTCAAAGAATATGCAGAAGATGGTAGACAAAACCAACTACACTGATGGATCCGAATTAACTTATAAGGAGAAAAATCATCTGATCGTATTTTGTACTTTCTTTTAGAATTACAATACCTATTATCGAACTCCTCCAAATTATGGTGAATACGTGCCACTAGTGCACGTGTTGAACCACGATAACTTCTATGGAGATACCCTGGTAAGATTTTTTACTATTAAGACATCCGTTCATCTTTTGCATACTTCTAAAACTAGTACATCATTGCTAACTACGAAGTTATTACTATGTTTTTCAACAGAAAATCCCGATGGATTGTGT
Source organism: Triticum aestivum (assembly GCF_018294505.1). NCBI lineage: Eukaryota > Viridiplantae > Streptophyta > Magnoliopsida > Poales > Poaceae > Triticum > Triticum aestivum. Next base: position 26,102,645 of record NC_057812.1, read on the forward strand.
GCCTCATCTGATGTATTACAATGGTCGCCTTGAAGTTCTGAACCTACAGCCAGGTCATCCTACGGATCTCACCTGTGCATATCGGATTTCTGAAACCGGTGAACACATGCTAATCAAAGAGTGGAAAAAATGTTTGGACATTCGTAAGGAGGTTCTTGGAAGCAACATTAAGCGAAAGGCAAGAATTGGAGATAGGATAATCTGCATTCTCCATAATGGAGAGCCAGGGGCTATCTTGTTTTTTTTGCTATTTTACCTTAGAGAATATAGTAGGTCCTAAGAGAATGTAGTAGGTCCTATGAGGTACAATAGGTTTATTATGTGGTACAATGTGTTAGAGTTGATGATGAGGAGTAGTTGTGATTATGACTAGTGACCAACTTGCTATGTGACGTCTCATCGATCAAAACGATGATCATGAGGAGGTGTTATATGAAAATTATGTTTTATGATGATAAGTTGTTAATGATATGATGATGATATTTATTATATCATTGCATGAAAGAACCGCGGATTAGTTTCAAGTGGATGTCCATCCACTTGAAACTAGTCCACGGTTTTTTCACCCAATGATGTAATAACTCATTATGATGTAAAAACAATCTCTAAATTGCTGTTGTATGAAAACTTGTATAGAGGTGTATGAATACAACATGAAATAAAAAAGAAATAAAATATGGAATAATAGTAGTAGCGCGGGCTGGGAGAAGCGCTACTCGTAATTACCAGTAGCGCTCCTCCGCGAAGTCGATACTACTAAGTCGATTTAGCAGTAGCGTCGGCGGAGGCACGCTACTGCTATACGTTAGCTGTAGCGCCTTATCAGTAGTGCATCGCCCCGCGCTACTGATAGGCCTAAAACCTGCGCTGCTGCTAGGCTTTTCCCTAGTAGTGGAGAGAGATCAAACACATAGCTACTGGTACATACCCTCAGCCCCGAGGAAGAACTACTCCCTCCTCATCATGGAGAGCACCGAGATGATGAAGATGGCCACCCAAGATGGATTCCCCCTCCGGCAGGGTGCCAGAACGGGTCTAGATTGGCTTTCGGTGGCTACTGAGGCTTCTGGCGGCGGAACTCCCGATCTATTGTATGTTCGGATGTTTTTAGGGTATATGGAGATATATAGGAAGAAGAAGTACGTCAGGGGGGCCACGAGGGGCCCACGAGGGTGGAGGGCGCGCCCTAGGGGGGGTGGGCGCGCCCCCTGCCTCGTGGCCTCCTCGTAGGTCCCCCGACGTGCACTCCAAGTCTTCTGGGCTTATTTCCTTCCAAAAATGAGTTCCGTGAAGTTTCAGGTCAATTGGACTCCGTTTGATTTTCCTTTTCTTCGAAACCCTAAAACAGGGTAAAAACAACAAATCTGGGCTGGGCCTCTGGTTAATAGGTTAGTCCCAAAAGTAATATAAAAGTGGATAATAAAGCCCAATATTTCCCAAAACAGTAGATAATATAGCATGGAGCAATCAAAAATTATAGATACGTTGGAGACGTATCAAGCATCCCCAAGCTTAATTCCTGCTCGTCCTCGAGTAGGTAAATGATAAAAAAGATAATTTTTGAGGCGGAGTGCTACTTGGCATAATTTCAATGTAATTCTTCTTAATTGTGGCATGAATATTCAGATCCAAAAGATTCAAGACAAAAGTTCATATTGACATAAAAATAATAATACTTCAAGCATACTAACTAAGCAATTATGTCTTCTCAAAATAACATGGCCAAAGAAAGCTATCCCTACAAAATCATATAGTCTGGCTATGCTCCATCTTCACCACACAAAATATTTAAATCATGCACAACCCCGATGACAAGCCAAGCAATTGTTTCATACTTTTGATGTTCTCAGACCTTTTCAATCTTCACGCAATACATGAGCGTGAGCCATGGATATAGCACTATAGGTGGAATAGAATGGTGGTTGTGGAGAAGACAAAAAGGAGAAGATAGTCTCACATCAACTAGGCGTATCAACGGGCTATGGAGATGCCCATTAATAGATATCAATGTGAGTGAGTAGGGATTGCCATGCAACTGCTTTCTCACGAAGACCTAGGGCATTTTGTGGAAGCCCATCATTGGAATATACAAGCCAAGTTCTATAATGAAAGATTCCCACTAGTATATGAAAGTGACAACATAGGAGACTCTCTATCATGAAGGTCATGGTGCTACTTTGAAGCACAAGTGTGGTAAAAGGATAGTAGCATTGCCCCTTCTCTCTTTTTCTCTCATTTTTATTTTTTTTATATTTTTATATTTTGGCCTTCTCTTTTTTATGGCCTCTTTTCTCCTTTTTTTTATTTGGGCTTCTTTGGCCTCTTTTTTTTTCTCGTCCGGAGTCTCATCCCGACTTGTGGGGGAATCATAGTCTCCATCATCCTTTCCTCACTGGGACAATGCTCTAATAATGATCATCACACTTTTATTTACTTACAACTCAAGAATTACAACTCGATACTTAGAACAAGATATGACTCTATATGAATGCCTCCGGCGGTGTACCGGGATGTGCAATGATGCATTAGTGACATGTATGAAAGAATTATGAACGGTGGCTTTGCCACAAATACGATGTCAACTACATGATCATGCAAGCAATATGACAATGATGAAGCGTGTCATAACAAACGGAACGGTGGAAAGTTGCATGGAAATATATCTCGGGATGGCTATGGAAATTCCATAATAGGTAGGTATGGTGGCTGTTTTGAGGAAGGTATATGGTGGGTTTATGGTACCAGCGAAAGTTGCGCGGTACTAGAGAGGCTAGCAATGGTGGAAGGGTGAGAGTGCGTATAATCCATGGACTCAACATTAGTCATAAAGAACTCACATACTTATTGCAAAAATCTATTAGTTATCAAAACAAAGTACTACGCGCATGCTCCTAGGGGGGTAGATTGGTAGGAAAAGACCATCGCTCGTCCTCGACCGCCACTCATAAGGAAGGCAATCAATAAATGAATCATGCTCCGACTTCATCACATAACGGTTCACCATACGTGCATGCTATGGGAATCACAAACTTCAACACAAGTATTTCTCAAATTCACAACTACTCAACTAGCATGGCTCTAATATTACCATCCTCATATCTCAAAACAATCATCAAGTATCAAACTTCTCTTAGTATTCAACACACTCATAAGAGAATTTTATTATTCTTGAATACCTAGCATATTAGGGTTTTAAGAAAATTACCATGCTATTTAAGACTCTCAAAATAATCTAAGTGAAGCATGAGAGTTCATCTATTTCTTCAAAATAAAACTACCACCATGCTCTAAAAGATATAAGTGAAGCACTAGAGCAAATGACAAACTACTCCGACAGATATAAGTGAAGATCAATGAGTAGTCGAATAATTATGCAACTATGTGAAGACTCTCTAACATTTAATAATTTCAGATCTTGGTATTTTATTCAAACAGCAAGCAAAGCAAAATAAAATGTCATTTTAATAATGGAAAACATCATGTGAAGAAGCAAAAAACTTAGGATCAACCGAAACTAACCGATAGTTGTTGAAGAAGAAAGGTGGGATGCCAACCGGGGCGTCCCCAAGCTTAGATGCTTGAGATTTCTTGAAATATTATCTTGGGATGCCTTGGGCATCCCCAAGCTTGAGCTTTTGTGTCTCCTTAATTCCTCTCATATCACTGTCTCCCTAAATCTCAAAAGCTTCATCCACACAAAACTCAATAAAGACTCATGAGATAAGTTAGTATGAACCATTGCCAAAACCTTATCATAATCTACTGTAGAAAATCCCTAAAATTATTATTCAACATTGCATACTAAATTCCTCTGCATATTTAATAGTCCTACCCTCAAATAGAATCATTAAAGAAGCAAACATATGCAAACAATGCAAACATAACAGCAATCTGCCTAAACAGGATAGTCTGTAAAGAATGCTGCAACATCCGTACTTCCATAGCTCCAAAAATTATGAAATAAAATTCCCACTGTAGTAAATTTATCAGAGCTTAATATTCAAAAGGTTTCAACATTTTATCACATTCTGACTTTTCTAGAGAATTATTGCAACAGCCGTAAACTTTCTGTTTTCAAACAGCAACATGTATACTTGTAACATAGGCATAGTAAGGGCTATCAATGCCACTTTTATTGAAATAAAAGATGCAAAACATTTTTCTAAATAACAGAAAGCAAATATTAACAAAATAAATTGACGCTCCAAGCAAAACACATATCATGTGGTGAATAAAAATATAGCTCCAAGTAAAGTTACCGATGAACGAAGACGAAAGAGGGGATGCCTTCCGGGGCATCCCCAAGCTTAGGATCTTGGATATCCTAGAATATTACCTTGGGGTGACTTGGGCATCCCCAATATTAGGCTCTTGCCACTCCTTATTCCATAGTCCATCGATTCCTTACCCAAAACTTGAAAACTTCACAACACAAAACTTAACAGAAAACTCGTAAGCTCTGTTAGTATAAGAAAATAAATCACCACTTCAAGGTACTGTAATGAACTCATTATTTATTTATATTTGTGTTAAACCTACTGTATGCCAACTTATCTATGGTTTATAAACTCTTTTACTAGCCATAGATTCATTAAAATAAGCAAACAACACACGAAAAACAGAATCTGTCAAAAACGGAACAGTCTATAGTAATCTGGATTAAACGTATACTTATGGAACTCAAAAAATTCTCAAATAAATTTCTGGACCTGAGGAATTTATATATTAATCATCTTCAAAAATAATTAACTAAATATCACTCTCCAAATAAAAATGGCAGAAGTTCTCGTGAGCGCTAAAGTTTCTATTTTTTACAGCATGATCAACAAGACTTTCCCCAAGTCTTCACAAAGGTTCTACTTGGCACAAACACTAATTAAAAGCATAAAACCACATCTAAAAATAGGCTAGATGAATTATTTATTACTAAACAGGAACAAAAAGTAAGGAACAAAAATAAAATTGGGTTGCCTCCCAACAAGCGCTATCGTTTAAAGCCCCTAGCTAGGCATGATGATTTCAACGATGCTCACAAAAAAGATAAGAATTGAAACATAAAGAGAGCATCATGAAGAATATGACTAGCACATTTAAGTCTAACCCACTTCCTATGCATAGGGATTTTGTGATCAAACAACTTGTGGGAACAAGAATCAACTTGCATAGGAAAGTAAAACAAGCATAACTTCAAAATTTTAAGCACATAGAGAGGAAACTTGATATTATTGCAATTCCTACAAGCATATATTCCTCCCTCATAATAACTTTCAGTAGCATCATGAATGAATTCAACAATATAACCAGCACCTAAAGCATTCTTTTCATGATCTACAAGCATAGAAAATTTACTACTCTCCACACAAGCAAAATTCTTCTCATGAATAATAGTGGGAGAAAACTCAATAAAATAACTATCATGTGATTGACAATTAAGATCAAGATGACAAGGTTCATTGTTATCATTACTCTTTAAATCATACGTGTCATCACAATAATCATCATAGATAGGAGGCATGCTTTCATCATAATAAATTTGCTCATCAAAACTTGGGGGACAAAAATATTATCTTCATCAAACATAGCTTCCCCAAGCTTGTGGCTTTGCATATCATTAGCATCATGGATATTCAAGGAATTCATACTAACAACATTGCAATCATGCTCATCATTCAAATATTTAGTGCCAAACATTTTAATGCATTCTTCTTCTAACACTTTGGCACAATTTTCCTTTCCATCATACTCACGAAAGATATTAAAAAGATGAAGCGTATGAGGTAAACTCAATTCTATTTTTTATAGTTTTCTTTTATAAACTAAACTAGTGCTAAAACAAGAAACTAAAACACTCGATTGCAAGATCTAAATATATACCTTCAAGCACTCACCTCCCTGGCAACGGCGCCAGAAAAGAGCTTGATGTCTACTAAACAACCTTCTTCTTATAGACGTTGTTGGGCCTCCAAGTGCAGAGGTTTGTAGGACAGTAGAAAATTTCTCTCAAGTGGATGACCTAAGGTTTATCAATCCGTAGGAGGCGTAGGATGAAGATAGTCTCTCTCAAGCAACCCTGCAACCAAATAACAAAGAGTCTCTTGTGTCCACAACACACCCAATAAAATGGTAAATTGTATAGGTGCACTAGTTCGGCGAAGAGATGGTGATACAAGTGGTATATGGATAGTATATAAAGGTATTTGTAATCTGAAATAATAAAAACAGCAAGGTAGCAAGTGATAAAAGTGAGCGTAAACGGTATTGCAATGATAGGAAACAAGGCCTAGGGTTCATACTTCTGCTAGTGTAAGTTCCCTCAGCAATACTAACATAATTGGATCACATAACTATCCCTCAACATGCAACAAAGAGTCAGTCCAAAGTCACTAATAGCGGAGAACGAACGAAGAGATTATGGTAGGGTACGAAACCACCTCAAAGCTATTCTTTCCATTCAATCCGTTGGGCTATTCCTATAAGTGTCACAAACATCCCTAGAGTTTGTACTAGAATAACACCTTAAGACACAAATCAACCAAAACCCTAATGTCACCTAGATACTCCAATGTCACCTCAAGTATCCGTGGGTATGATTATACGATATGCATCATACAATCTCAGATTCATCTATTCAACCAACACAAAGGACCTCAAAGAGTGCCCCAAAGTTTCTACCGGAGAATCACGACGAAAACGTGTGCCAACCCCTATGCATAGGTTCATGGGCGGAACCCACAAGTTGATCACCAAAACATACACCATGTGAATCACGTGATATCCCATTGTCACCACAGATATCCACGACAAGACATACATCAAGTGTTCTCAAATCTTTAAAGACTCAATCCTATAAGATAACTTCATAGGGGAAACTCAATTCATTACAAGAGAGTAGAGGGGGAAGAAACATCATAGGATCCAAATATAATAGCAAAGCTCGCGATACATCAAGATCGTATCATCTCAAGAACACGAGAGAGAGAGATCAAACACATAGCTACTGGTACATACCCTCAGCCCCGAGGAAGAACTACTCCCTCCTCGTCATCGAGAGCACCGAGATGATGAAGATGGCCACCGGAGATGGATTCCCCCTCCGGCAGGGTGCCAGAACGGGTCTAGATTGGCTTTCGGTGGCTACGGAGGCTTCTGGCGGCGGAACTCCCGATCTATTGTATGTTTGGATGTTTTTAGGGTATATGGAGATATATAGGCAGAAGAAGTACGTTAGGGGGGCCACAAGGGGCCCACAAGGGTGGAGGGCACGCCCTAGGGGGGTGGGCGCCCCCCCTACCTCATGGCCTCCTCGTAGGTCCCCCGACATGCACTCCAAGTCTTCTGGGCTTCTTTCCTTCCAAAAATGAGTTCCGTGAAGTTTCAGGTCAATTGGACTCCGTTTGATTTTCCTGTTCTTCGAAACCCTAAAACAGTGTAAAAACAACAAATCTAGGCTGGGCCTCCGGTTAATAGGTTAGTCCCGAAAGTAATATAAAAGTGGATAATAAAGCCCAATATTGCCCAAAACAGTAGATAATATAGCATGGAGCAATCAAAAATTATAGATACGTTGGAGACGTATCATGTACCTGAGCATGAACAGGAACAGATCCTACGGAAGTGTCACTCCGAGGCTTATGGAGGACACCATGCTGGAGATAGAACTGCACATAAGGTATTGCAATCCGGTTTTTATTGGCCTACTCTCTTCAAGGATGCCCTTAAGTTTGTCTTGTCTTGTGATGAATGTCAAAGAATTGGTAATATTAGTAGATGTCAAGAAATGCCTATGAATTATTCACTTTTTATAGAACCATTTGATGGTTGGGGATTTGATTATATGGGACCGCTTCCTTCCTCTAATGGGTGTACACATATTTTAGTTGCTGTTGATTACGTTACTAAGTGGGTAGAAGCTATTCCAACTAGTAGTGCTGATCATAACACCTCTATTAAGATGCTTAAAGAAGTTATTTTTTTCGAGGTTTGGAGTCCCTAGATATTTAATGACTGATGGTGGTTCACATTTTATTCATGGTGCTTTTCGTAAAATGCTTGCTAAGTATGTTGTTAATGATAGAATTGCATCTCCATATCATCCACAATCTAGTGGTCAAGTAGAACTGAGTAATAGAGAGCTTAAATTAATCTTGCAAAAGACTGTTAATAGATCTAGAAAGAATTGGTCAAAGAATCTTGATGATGCATTATGGGCCTATAGAACTGCATACAAAAATCCTCTGGGTATGTCTCCGTATAAAATGGTTTATGGAAAAGCATGTCACTTACCTCTCGAACTAGAACATAAGGCATATTAGGCCATTAAAGAGCTCAACTATGATTTCAATCTCGCCGGTGAGAAGAGACTATTCGACATTAGCTCACTTGATGAGTGGAGAACCCAGGCCTATGAGAATGCCAAGCTGTTTAAAGAAAAATTTAAAAGATGGCATGACAAAAAGATACAAAAACATGAGTTTAATGTAGGTTATTATGTATTGTTATACAACTCTCGTTTAAGATTTTTTGCAGGAAAACTCCTCTCTAAATGGGAAGGTCCTTACGTTATCGAGGAGGTCTATCGTTTCGGTGCCATAAAAATCAACAACTTCGAAGGCACAAATCCGAGGGTGGTGAACGGTTAAAGAATCAAACATTATTTCTCAGGTAACCCTATAAGTGTTGAAACTAATGTTATTGAAACCGTAACCCCGGAGGAGTATATAAGGGACACTTTCCAGAACGTTTCAGCCTCCGAAAAGGAAGAGGTATTAGGTACGGTAAGTAAACCTACTCCAAAACAGTTCTAATAGCAATTTTTCTCCGTTTTGGAATATTTAAGAAAATAGGAAAATAGGAAGCTGAAAGTGCAACTATCCCTAGGTGGTTTTGGTAATTCAAAACAACATATAGCTCATTGAGCTAATGCTATTCCAAGATGATTATTTCAGGAAAGCTCAATGATTGGCATGGCATGGATGTGAAAGTGGAACCCTCAAAATGCTAAGGACAAAGGATTGGCTCAAGCTCAAAATCTCAAGACTCTTCATTTTATATTTTAGTGATCCAAGATCACACTGAGTCTTTAGGAAAATCCAATACTACCAAGGAGGGATGAGGTGTTGCTTAATGAGCCTCTTGCTTCATGTGCTTAGTGATATGCTCCACAACCCTCAACTACTTTCCCATACCCACATATGACCTAAAACCTAAGCCAAACTCGGTCCTACCGATTCTTCCTATCCGGCGCCACCGAGTTTCACTTGTCATAAGCCACTGCCAAACCCTAGCAATTCGGTTCTACCGATAGGGATCTCGATCTCACCGAGATGGGATTGCAAACTCTCTGTTTCCCTTTCGTAACTTTTCGGTCTCACCGAAAGAGCGAATCGGTCCCACCGAGATTGCAATGTAAATTCAGTGTTTCCCCTTTGTAACTTTTCGGTCTCACCGAAAGAGCAAATCGGTCCCACCGAGTTTGCCTGACCAACTCTCTGGTTAGCTAATTACCAAATTCGGTCTCACCGAGTTTGTGTAATCGGTCTCACCGAGATTACGTTATGCCCAAACCCTAACCATATCGGTCCTACCGAGTTGCATGTCAGTCCCACCGAAAATCTCTAACGGTCACTAGGTTTACATTTTCGGTCCGACCGAGTTTGTTGATTCGGTCCCACCGAGATTGGAAAACTGTGTGTAACGGTTGGATTTTGTGTGGAGGCTATATATACCCCTCCACCTCCTCTTCATTCGAAGAGAGAGCCATCAGAACACATACACCATTCCAACTCATATGTTCTGAGAGAGAACCACCTACTCATGTGTTGAGACCAAGATATTCCATTCCTACCATATGAATCTTGATCTCTAGCCTCTCCAAGTTGCTTTCCACTCAAATCTTCTTTCCACAAAATCCAAATCCTATGAGAGAGAGTTGAGTGTTGGGGAGACTATCATTTGAAGCACAAGAGCAAGGAGTTCATTACCTACACACCATTTGTTACTTCTTGGAGAGTGGTGTCTCCTAGATTGGCTAGGTGTCACTTGGGAGCCTCCGACAAGATTGTGGAGTTGAACCAAGGAGTTTGTAAGGGCAAGGAGATCGCCTACTTCGTGAAGATCTACCGCTAGTGAGGCAAGTCCTGTGTGGGCGATGGCCATGGTGGGATAGACAAGGTTGCTTCTTCGTGGACCCTTTGTGGGTGGTTGCTTCTTCGTGGACCCTTCGTGGGTGGAGCCCTGTGTGGACTCGCGCAACCGTTACCCTTTGTGGGTGGAGCCCTCCGTGGACTCTCGCAACCGTTACCCTTTGTGGGTTGAAGTCTCCATCAACGTGGATGTAGGATAGCACCACCTATCCGAACCACGGGAAAAACATCCGTGTCTCCAATTGCGTTTGAATTCTCCAAACCCTTCCCTTTACATTCTTGCAAGTTGCATGCTTTACTTTCCGCTGCCAATATACTCTTTGCATGCTTGCTTGAATTGTGTGATGATTGCTTGACTTGTCCTAAAATAGCTAAAATCTGCCAAGAACTAAAATTGGGAAAAGGTTAAGTTTTTATTTGGTCAAGTAGTCTAATCACCCCCCTCTAGACATACTTTCGATCCTACAAGTGGTATCAGAGCTTTGGTCTCCATTTGCTTTGATCTCCATAGCTTTTGGTGGTCATAGCCTTGGTTTCACAACCTAGGAGAGTATGGCGTCTAGCGAGGGAAATTATCACCGTAGAGGTCCCTACTTTGATGGTACTAATTTTGCTAGTTGGAAGCATAAAATGAAAATGCATATTCTTGGACATAACCCCGCCGTTTGGGCTATTGTGTGTGTTGGTTTGCAAGGTGACTTCTTTGATGGGAAGAGAACCAAACCGTGAAGCTACCGCGGATGAGTTGAAGATGTTGCAATACAATGCTCAAGCTTGTGATATTCTCTTCAACGGATTGTGCCCCGAAGAATTCAACAAAATCAGCCGTCTTGAGAATGCGAAGGAAATTTGGGACACTTTGATTGATATGCACGAAGGTACCGACTCCGTCAAGGAATCCAAGTTGGATGTGCTTCAAAGCCAACTTGACAAGTTCAAGATGAAGGATGGTGAAGGTGTCGCTGAAATGTACTCTAGGCTTGCTCTCATCACAAATGAGATTGCCGGCTTAGGAAGTGAAGAGATGACCGATAGATTCATCATCAAGAAGATTCTAAGAGCCTTGGATGGAAAATATGATACCGTGTGCACATTGATCCAAATGATGCCCAATTACAAAGATCTCAAGCCAACGGAGGTGATTGGAAGAATTGTTGCTCATGAGATGTCACTTAAGGATAAAGAGGAACTTCACAACAAATCAAGTGGTGCCTATAAAGCCTCATGTGAAGCCCCTACATCATCAAGTGAGAAACAAGACTTCAATGAAGAATTGAGCTTAATGGTGAAGAACTTCAACAAGTTCTACAAGAGTAGAAGCAAAGATAGAAGCTTCAAGTCAAGGTCCTACAATGACAAAAGATCTTCTAGTCGAGAGCGAAACTGCTACAGTTGTGGAAGACCCGGACACTATTCCAATGAGTGTACGGCTCCCTACAAGAGAAGAGAAGATTCTCCAAAAAGAAGAAGCAAAGAATCACCACCAAGAGAGAGAAGGAGTAGAGATGATCGTTATGAACGAAGATACTCACGGAGAAGCAAGGATTCGGAAAGGAAGGAAAAATCATCAAGGAGCTACACAAGACGAAGACATCAAGCTCATGTTGGTGAATGGGTATCCGGCTCCGACTCCGACAGCCACTCCGAGAGAAGTTATCACTCCGACTCCGAAGATACTCAAGATGAAGGTGTTGCCGGTCTAGCACTTGTGTCAACCAACTCCTACGACATATTTGACTCACCAAATGAAGGAATTGGAAGATGCTTCATGGCCAAAGGTCCTAAGGTAACACACCCCGAGTATGTTGATTTCAATAGTGATGAAGATGACTTGTTAGGTGATGATTTGCTTGTTGACAACTCTAGTGATGAATACTATGATGAAATGTCAATTAATCATGCTAATCAAGATAAAACGAATGACAATGATAAGGAAAAGATTGAGGCTCTAACTAAAGAACTAAACACTCTTAAGTTAGCTCATGAAACTATCTTCGAAGATCATCGAGAACTTTTAAGAGCTCATGAGAAATTACGCTTTGAAAAGCTCAATCTTGAGCAAGAGCATGAGTTCTTAAAAGCAATCAATGATGATCTCCGCAAGAAAAGTTCTTCTTACATTGCCAAGCGTTTACTCTTATCCACTTACATGCCTCAAGTCAAGTCTAGTAACAAGAACAAGAAAGATTCTTCCTCTAGCAGTAACAATGATCATGCTAAATCCAATATTGTTGCTTCTAGTAGTTCTCTTGATTCCACTAATGATTCTCTTAGCCAAGTTACACTTGAGCAAGAAAATAGCTTATTGAAGGGAATTATAGAGAAAGGAGTGTACAAAAGCCTTGCCGGGAGCAAGCAATTCGAGGAAATTGTGCGCAAGCAAGGAATGCACCGGAAGAATCAAGGTGTTGGTTTTGAACGAAAGTTCAATGCCAATGGAGTTGAGTGGGAAGAAGATCAATACCCCAAGACAAAGTTTGTTCCTCAACAAGAGAAGTATGATACTTCTTTCAAGGGGACACAAGCTCAAGATGATCTTCCACCACAAGACTACAAGCAAAAAGGCAAGGACAAGCTTCAAGAGGAAATTGATGCATTTGAAGAAGCTCCTAAGACCTTAGTCAAGTGGATTCCCAAGACTACTTCAAGTTCCACTTCATCAAGTACGACTACAACTCCAAGGATTCCCATCAAGATGATGTGGATCCAAAAGAAGAAGAACTAGAGAGTTCTTGAGGGTGACTCCGCCAACATACTTCACTCTTATCATTTTGGCAAGAACAAGTGCAATCAACTTCCACATCCTGCACTAGTTCAAGGAGTCACAAACCCTCTTGTTGGTAAGACAAGGGACAAGGTAACCTAAAAGTTTTCATGGACATCATCTTGTGTGTGCATCACTCTATGTCTATGGATATCCTTGTTTGTTCCTTGTGGGACTAACCCATGTAGGTATTGAAAGTGCAATTCACTCAAATGGATAGCTCCAAGTGATCTACATCAACATTGAGCATCCACATCTTCAACATCTACATGAAGTCATCATCGACGAAACCCAAGGTTAGTTCATCCCTCTAAGGGGGATATCACATCTAGGGGGAGCTTTACTCTAAGACTTGAGCTAAAGCAACTCTAAAGATGTGAACACAACAATGCTTTATGTAAAAGTGGTAACCCCACTTGAGCTTAAACGATGAGTATGACCTATGATCAAGTGTTCTCACTTGACTCCTAAGTCAATATACTCATATATAGATGACCTTGTCATCGCAAATTGCTTGATAGATGCTAGAATTGGTTGTGCATGCCTTGCCACATATTTCATTTGCCATCTTATTGTGTGAGCATGCTGGTTGCATATTTTACTCATTCGAGGACATCCACTTGTTGTTTTGATTGTTTGGTTTTATTTCCTTTTGCCAAGTGGATGGACAAGAATGCCTAAGAACCTCCTCTAGCTATCTATGCTTTTCTCGTCTCAAACTCTATTCATGCTGCATCACAAAATTTGATCAAGTCAGATTCGAACCACTCTGTGTGAGGAGCGCTCGGAGTCCCCGATTCGTCATAGACTTAAACTTCCAAAACCTCTTTATGATTCTCGGTCTGACCGATACCCCACTTTCGGTCCTACCGAGATCATTAAGTTGATCTAGGTTTTCAATCTCGGTGCAACCGATTTGAACATTTCGGTCACACCGAGTTTCAGTAACTGCATGCAGTTATGAATCTCGGTGCCACCGAGTTGTTCCACTCGGTCACACCGACAGGGTCGGGCTATATATAGTCACGGGCAAAATTTGGAAATTTCTCCGAACCCCTTCGCCCGCGCGATAGCCTGCTCTGCCAACGTGGTCTCCGGATCGTCTTCTCGCCGCCAGCCGCCTCCAGTCGCTGGTCTCCATCGCCGTCAACGGGAATTCTGCCCCGCCGTTGCCGCCGTAGCGAGTCTCCGCCGAGCTAGGGTATGGACTCGATCTTTGTGCTATTCTCCAATCCAATTCTCAGCACATTGTGATCATCATGATTCTTGCCACGATTGAAACACTCCTATCCAGTCAATACGCCCGTAGATTAGCTTTGATTCGAAAATTTTAGGGTTAGGTTTCCGCCGAAACCATCTCGGACCCACCGAGTTGAAAAACTCGGTCCCACCGATTTGGCTTATGCCATTGCACAAGTGAGACTCGGTCTGACCGAGAATTACTTATCGGTGTGACCGATTTTGGAACTCTGTGAAACCCTAGCAGTCTCGGTGCCACCGAACTGTGACTCGGTCTGACCGAGTTCACTAGTTTAGGTGCCAAAACTGCTTCGGTATCACCGAGTTTAAAAATCGGTAGATCCGAGATGTTTTCAGTGGGAAACTAAAACTAAGTTTTTGGATCATTCTTTTGCAAAAATCTCTGCATTTTGTGATGCTCATCTATTCTACCTCATCTATAAACTATTCACAGGGTCAGCAGTCAGAGCTTGCAGCATGTCTGATCAGAGTGACAGCCAGAACTTGTCAGAGCAGCAAGTGCAGATGAGTGAGGGCACTAGTCCCTCCAGCTATTCAGATGATGGCAGCAGAAGTACCCCAAGCAATCTGCCAAAAGCTGCCACCAGACAAAGGAAGAAGAGAACTTCAGACTCCAAAGATGAAGATTATGTGGCAGAGGAAGAGGCCACATCAAAGAGAGTTGAGCCAGCTCAAGGCACAAAGGCAGGTCTAAAGATCAAAAGGCCAGCAGGCAGGCAGCCCATGTCAAAGGCTAGAGCCTCAACTGAGAAGCCCACTCCCAAAGAGCCAGTTGCTGCAGAAAGCAAGAAGAGGAAGGAAAGGGTCAAGAAGACCGTAGCCAGAGTGCTTGGAAAGGCTTCCATCATGGAAGAGGAAGAGGAAGAAGAGGTAGCTGCACCAGCACCTAAGGCACCCAAGCTGATGGGTGATTCCATAAGATCAGGGGCTACTGCATCTAAGCCCAAAGCTGCCTCCAAGCCAAACCCAAAGAGGAATACAAGGAGCATTCCTGCAGCTGAGAAGAACAAGGCCCCAGTGCCTGAGACTGTTGCTAAAGAAGAGGATGAAGAGCAAGTTCTTAGAAAGCTCAAGCCCAAGATCCCAGACCACAACGATGCTCATCCTGTGGCTGAGGACATGAAGCTCAGGAGAGATTCAGGGCTGAGGAAGTGGAGAGAAGAAGATCCATATGCTTCAAGGAGAAGGACTGCTGTGGATTACAGATTTCACACCAAGGAACAGCAGGACTTCTATGAGACAGTGCTGCTAGATAAGAAGCCCATTGTTTGTGACATGAGATGAGTCGACTGGACTTACATGAAGGAAAATGAGGAACACTACCCTGGAGTGTATGACAGCTTTAGTGCTTGTGGAGTTGCTGACTTTGTTGGGCAGAAGCTCACAAAGTGGAACAAGGAGCTTATCATGCAATTCTACTCCACGGCACACTTTTATCCAGATGGGAGGATAATTTGGATGTCTGAGGGTACGAGGTACCAATCTACAGTTGCTGAATGGGCTCAACTGATCAATGCCCCAGAGGAGCAAGCAGATGACTTGGACATTTATGCCAAGAAAAAGATGGATCATAACTCAATGTCAAACATGCACAAGGAGATTCCAAATGAAGCACTTGACACTTTCAAATTTGGCTCAGTGCATTATCTTCTGTCAGGGCTGCCAACCATCAATTGGATATTGAGGCACACCTTGTTGCCCAAGTCAGGTGATCACAAGATGATCAGAGGCCACGCGATCAATTTGCTTCATGTGTTTGATGTGCCTCAGAAGTTCAAGGTGATGAGCCTTATAGTAGAGACTATTAAGAGGACAGCAGCTGATCAGAAGAGGAGCTGTGGATATGCACCTCAGATTCAGGAGCTCATCAACTCCAAGATGGGCACGGGCATATATTTATTGGACAAGGAACACCTGCCCATCCATCCAGACTTTAAGGACAATCAAGTTGTCATGACTGAGAATGAGCCATCGTCTGCCCAAGCACAAGCAAAGAAGGAGAAGGCAAGGAAGGAGAAAGCTGCCAAGATGCCAACCCAAGAGGAGGCATCTGAGTATTTCTTGAAAACTAAATAAGAGCAGCTTGGTTACCTGATTGCATCCACCCTGCGGATTGAGAAAGGACTAGCCACCCTAACTCAGAACCAGGCAAGCTTAGAGAGGATCATGGAACAAAAGTTCTATGACTTGGATGTCAAGGTGACAGAGATTCAGACTGCAGTGGAGCAGCTCTAGGATGACATGCAGGAGAGGAGAGGCAGGACTACCACTCATGCCTTTGCCAGAGTGCCACGAGGTCCGAGGTCGTCTGTCGTGCCAGTTGCTGACACAAGAGCCACCACCTCAGCACCAGCTACAGCCTCAGTTCCACCAGCTCCAGCATCTACTTCAGCTCCAACTCCAGCGTCTACTTTAGCATCTACAGAAGCCTTCGTCCTTGGAGTGATCCGGACTCCACCACCACCTGAAGATCAAGCTTGAGTGTCGATCTAGCACTATGCATTTTCTAGGAACTTTTTGGTAACTTGTTGCCAAAGGGGGAGAAGATGTATAGATCATAGGCTTCGAGAGAGAGTGTGTTGCTTTTCTCTCTTGCTTTATTTGGTGGTTTTTCGAACTTGTTTGCTTTTGAGTGCTTGAGATGCTATGTCATTGCTTGTGAGACATTGATGATCATGTGTTTGATCATAAGCTACACTTAATGCTTGCTTAATGCTATTATCTTATCTATCTTATGTGATCATTCACTATTCTTGGTGATGAGTGCATGTATTTCATTCTTATCATTTTAAGTGCTCCACCAAGATGTATGTGACATGGAAGAGTAACCCATGACTCTAACTCCTTGTGCATTTGCAGTCCAAAGCAAATTTTAAATATGCACAAACTTAGGGGGAGCTCTTACTTATCACATACTTCTCAAAGCGACGATATATTTCATGCTTATTATCATTTGTCGAAGCTTTGATCTATATGTTGTCATCAATTACCAAAAAGGGGGAGATTGAAAGTGCAACTATCCCTAGGTGGTTTTGGTAATTCATAACAACATATAGCTCATTGAGCTAATGCTATTCCAAGATGATTATTTCAGGAAAGCTCAATGATTGGCATGGCATGGATGTGAAAGTGGAACCCTCAAAATGCTAAGGACAAAGGATTGGCTCAAGCTCAAAAGCTCAAGACTCTTCATTTTATATTTTAGTGATCCAAGATCACATTGAGTCTTTAGGAAAAGCCAATACTATCAAGGAGGGATGAGGTGTTGCTTAATGAGCCTCTTGCTTCATGTGCTTAGTGATATGCTCCAAAACCCTCAACTACTTTCCCATATCCACATATGACCTAAAACCTAAGCCAAACTCGGTCCTACCGATTCTTCCTATCCGGCGCCACCGAGTTTCACTTGTCATAAGCCACTGCCAAACCCTAGCAATTCGGTTCTACCGATAGGGATCTCGGTCTCACCGAGATGGGATTGCAAACTCTCTGTTTCCCTTTCGTAACTTTTCGGTCTCACCGAAAGAGCGAATCGGTCCCACCGAGATTGCAATGTAAATTCAGTGTTTCCCTTTGTAACTTTTCGGTCTCACCGAAAGAGCAAATCGGTCCCACCGAGTTTGCCTGACCAACTCTCTGGTTAGCTAATTACCAAATTCGGTCTCACCGAGTTTGTGTAATCGGTCTCACCGAGATTACGTTATGCCCAAACCCTAACCATAGTCGGTCCTACCGAGTTGCATGTCAGTCCCACCGAAAATCTCTAACGGTCACTCGGTTTACATTTTCGGTCCGACCGAGTTTGTTGATTCAGTCCCACCGAGATTGGAAAACTGTGTGTAACGGTTGGATTTTGTGTGGAGGCTATATATACCCCTCCACCTCCTCTTCATTCGAAGAGAGAGCCATCAGAACACATACACCATTCCAACTCATATGTTCTGAGAGAGAACCACCTACTCATGTGTTGAGACCAAGATATTCCATTCCTACCATATGAATCTTGATCTCTAGCCTCTCCAAGTTGCTTTCCACTCAAATCTTCTTTCCACAAAATCCAAATCCTATGAGAGAGAGTTGAGTGTTGGAGAGACTATCATTTGAAGCACAAGAGCAAGGAGTTCATTACCTACACACCATTTGTTACTTCTTGGAGAGTGGTGTCTCCTAGATTGGCTAGGTGTCACTTGGGAGCCTCTGACAAGATTGTGGAGTTGAACCAAGGAGTTTGTAAGGGCAAGGAGATCGCCTACTTCGTGAAGATCTACCGCTAGTGAGGCAAGTCCTGTGTGGGCGATGGCCATGGTGGGATAGACAAGGTTGCTTCTTCGTGGACCCTTTGTGGGTGGTTGCTTCTTCGTGGACCCTTCATGGGTGGAGCCCTGTGTGGACTCGCGCAACCGTTACCCTTTGTGGGTGGAGCCCTCCGTGGACTCTGGCAACCGTTACCCTTTGTGGGTTGAAGTCTCCATCAACGTGGATGTAGGATAGCACCACCTATCCGAACCACGGGAAAAACATCCGTGTCTCCAATTGCGTTTGAATTCTCCAAACCCTTCCCTTTACATTCTTGCAAGTTGCATGCTTTACTTTCCGCTGCCAATATACTCTTTGCATGCTTGCTTGAATTGTGTGATGATTGCTTGACTTGTCCTAAAGTAGCTAAAATCTGCCAAGAACTAAAATTGGGAAAAGGTTAAGTTTTTATTTGGTCAAGTAGTCTAATCACCCCCCTCTAGACATACTTTCGATCCTACAGAAGCAGTCCGGAAATACATGAGGCATCCGCGGGGGTGGAGGGCGTGCCCTACCCCCTGGACGCGCCCCCTGCCTCTTGGGCACCTCGTGTGCCCTCCGGACTCTGTTTCCTTGTACAATACTTCTTTTGGTCGGTAAAAATTCATTATATAATCTCCTGAAGGTTTTGGCACCGTACCATGCAATTATCCTCTGTTTTTGTTTCAAGTTGTTTTCTGCCAGAGTTGACAAGGCCAGGCATCATGTCGTCCCCCTCCTCCAACAATGAGGGCGACGATGCTTGGCTAATGAAGATAGTGCTAAAGAGAGAAGTACCCGGGGAGACCAACAAGGATGAGGGGATCAAGAAGACCACAGGGGGTCAAGCTCCGGCAGCAGCAGAAGAAGACATCCTTCAACCTCATTACAATCTTCTTACCCCTACTGAAATTAAATCTTTCAAGATGATTGAAATAGTTCAGGTGCAGAACAAGTATCTAACTAGTGAAAATATTTTGTTGCAAGAGCATATCATCACACTCAAGGGCATTATTCATAAGTTGGATCATCTCCTGCGCTCGATGCTGGACGACAAGCCTACATCATCAACAATCTCTTCTCCACCTCCGAAGAAAGAGACATAAATACATGGGTAAGGGCACTCCCCTTGGAAACCGCCAAGCTTGGGGGAGTGCCCCGGTATCGTATCACCATCACACTTTTATCTTTACCGTTTTTCTTAGTACGATCCTTTTGGTTATATCTTGATCTAGTAGAATAAAGTTTTAGTAAGATCTAGTTTTGAGTTTTTCTTTCTGATCCTTCTATGTAATCGAGTCCGTGAGCTATATATAATAAAGATTAGTTATGAGTCAAGGGCCTGATTATCTTGCCATGATCTGGAGGGAATAAAAATAAAAGAGAAGAGAAAGAACAAAAAGAAATAAAGAGATCATATGGATCTTATGGAGAGTAATGACTTCACATATAAAGGGTATGATGAATAAAAGTTGTTGAGAGTTGACAAACATAGTTTTGGTCATCATTGCAATTAATAGGAAGTAATAAAGAAAGAGAAGTTTTCACATATAAATATACTATCTTGGACATCTTTTATGATTGTGAGCACTCATTAAAATATGTCATGCTAAAAAGTTGATGTTGGACAAGGAAGACAACGTAATGGGTTATGTTTTCTTACATCGGAAATAAATTATATTGTCATGGATCATCCAACATGTTGAGCTTGCCTTTCCCCCTCATGCTAGCCAAATTCTTCGCACCAAGTAGAGATACTACTTGTGCTTCTAAATATCCTTAAGCCCAGTGTTGCCATGAGAGTCCACCATATCTACCTATGGATTGAGTAAGATCCTTCAAGTAAGTTGTCACTGTTGCAAGCAATAAAAATTGCTCCCTAAATATGTATGATTTATTAGTGTGGAGAAAATAAGCTTTATACGATCTTGTGATGTGGAAGAAATAAAAGTGACAGACTGCATAATAAAGGTCCATATCACAAGTGGCCATATAAAGTGACGTTCTTTTGCATTAAGATTTCGTGCATCCAACCATAAAAACACATGACAACCTCTGCTTCCCTCTGCGATTTATTCTTGTCTTATACTTCATACAAGAGTCATGGTGATCTTCACCTTTCCTTTTTACATTTTATCCTTTGGCAAGCACAA
The DNA here is from genome assembly GCF_018294505.1 of Triticum aestivum. Classification (NCBI taxonomy): domain Eukaryota; kingdom Viridiplantae; phylum Streptophyta; class Magnoliopsida; order Poales; family Poaceae; genus Triticum; species Triticum aestivum. The sequence continues at coordinate 26,123,239 of NC_057812.1, forward strand.
TGTGTTGGAAAGATCTTGATATATATAGCTAATTGGATGTGAGTTTTCATGAACTATTATTGTTGACATTACCCTTGAGGTAAAAGGTTGGGAGGCAAAACTATAAGCCCCTATCTTTCTCTGTGTCCGATTAAAACTTCCTACCCATAATTATTGTGTCAGTGTTAGCAATTGTGAAAGACTAAATGATAGTTGAATATGTGGACTTGATGAAAAGCTCTTATATTGACTCTTTCCGATTTTATGATAAATTGCAATTGCTCCAATGACTAAGATTATGGTTTGTTAGTTTTCAATGAAGTTTCTGATTCATACTTGAAATTGTGAATGAATTGTTACTTTAGCATAAGAAATCATATCACAATATATATATATATATATATATATATATATATATATATATATATATATAAGAATGATCATAATGCCTTCATGTCCGTATTTTATTTTATCGACACCTCTATCTCTAAACATGTGGACATATTTTTTGATATCGGCTTCCGCTTGAGGAGAAGCGAGGTCTAAGCTTGGGGGAGTTGATACGTCCATTTTGCGTCATGCTTTTACATCGATATTTACTGCATTATGGGTTGTTATTACACATTATGTCACAATACTTATGTCTATTCTCTCTTATTTTACAAGGTTTACAAGAAGAGGGAGAATGCCGGCAGCTGGAATTGTGGGCTGGAAAAGGAGCAAATATTAGAGACCTATTCTGCACAACTCCAAAAGTCCTGAAACTTCACGGAAGTCAATTTTATAATATATAAAAAATATTGGGCGAAGGAAGCACCAGAGGGGGGCCACCCACCATCCACGAGGGTGGGGGGCGCGCCCCCTGCCTCGTGGGCCCCCTGGCAGGCCTTCGATACCCATCTATGGCTATATGAAGTCTTTTGCCCTGAAAAAAAATCATAAGCAAGATCTCGTGACGAAACTCCGCCGCCACAAGGCGGAACCTTGGCGGAACCAATCTAGGGCTCCTGCGGAGCTGTTCTGCCGGGGAAACATCCCTCCAAGAGGGGGAAATCATTACCATCGTCATCACCATCGATCCTCTCTCGGGAGGGGGTCAATCTCCATCAACATATTCACCAACACCATCTCATCTCAAACCCTAGTTCATCTCTTGTATCCAATCTTTTTGTCTCAAAACCTCAGATTGGTACCTGTGGGTTGCTAGTAGTGTTGATTACTACTTGTAGTTGATGCTAGTTGGTTTACTTGGTGGAAGATCATATGCTCAGATCCTTTAGGCATATTAATAACCCTCTGATTATGAACATGAATATGATTTGTGAGTAGTTATGTTTGTTCCTGAGGACATGGGAGAAGTCTTGCTATAAGTAGTCATGTGAATTTGGTATTCATTCGATATTTTGATGAGATGTATGTTGTCTCTCCTCTAGTGGTGTCATGTGAACGTCGACTACATGACACTTCACCATTATTTGGGCCTAGGGGAAGGCATTGGGGGGTAATAAGTAGATGATGGGTTGCTAGAGTGACAGAAGCTTAAACCCTACTTTATGCGTTGCTTCGTAAGGGGCTGATTTGGATCCATATGTTTCATGATATGGTTAGGTTTACCTTAATACTTATTTTGTAGTTGTGGATGCTTGCAAGAGGGGTTAATCATGAGTGGGATGCTTGTCCAAGGAAGGGCAGTACCCAAGCACCGGTCCACCCACATATCAAATTATCAAAGTAACGAACGTGAATCATATGAGTGTGATGAGAACTAGCTTGACGATAATTCCCATGTGTCCTCGGGAGCATTTTACTTTATATAAGAGTTTGTCTAGGCTTGTCCTTGGTACAAATAGGATTGGGCCATCTTGCTGCATCTTATTTACTTTTATTACTTGTTACTCGTTACAAATTACCTTATCACAAAACTATCTGTTACCGATACTTTCAGTGCTTGCAGAGAATACCTTACTGAAAACTGCTTATCATTTCCTTCTGCTCCTCGTTGGGTTCGACAGTCTTACTTATCAGAAAGACTACGATAGATCCCCTATACTTATCGGTCATCACTACCCCCATGACAACAGTCGGAATTCTTCATCTCTGACATTTGCGACCGTCGGTGATGGTAGCTACTCCTGTCAATCCAAAGTGCATTACACCAAAATGTCAAGCACCTTGGAATGAAGAAGAAGCTACCCCCACGACAACAGTCGGGGTTCTTCGTCCTCTCATATATGATGGAGACTCTCCCTTACCGATCCTCTCTGACCGTCGGTGATGGTCGTTCTTCTCTTCCTCCCCGTGCATTACCAAAAGGTCTATCACGAGAAATAAGAGGAAGAACGACCCCCATGACAACAGTCGACATTCTTCTTCTCTCATATATGGTGAACACTCCCTCACTGTTTTTTGACTGTCATATATGGAGTCCCACCAGACTTAAAGTCAACCCAAAATGTCGTTTAATGCTCTTTCCGGCATTTCCAACGCACTTGATATTTCCTATATTATAGCACAAGCCATGTCAAAATTCATGGAAAAATCCAGCATGACCTTTGCTAAAAAAGGACATATCCAGCGCCTGAAATTTGCCGGAACGGAAATTAATCAACACTCTGGCAACACATAGGCCACTCGGAGGTGTTCCCTACAAACATAGGCCACTTGGGCAAGCACATATCCTATTTGAGCAACACTAGATATACATGTTTATATCTACATATATTTGAGCAACACTAGCTAGTACACAACACTAGATATACATGTTTACTCACTATAGACGATGGCTGTCGAGGGTGCGGGTGTCGTCAGTGATCTTCTTGGCGTCGTTGACCGGCTCGTCGGTGATATACGTACCCCGCGCCACATGAGCATTCAAACTTGATGCTCATTGCATTTCAATGGTTGAAAATATTAACAAAAACATTTCAATATATCTTGTATATAATCCTAACATAACTAAATTTGGCAATATAGGTCTCTCTCTCTAAACTAGTTCGATTAACCACTTACTAAATAAACTAGTTCTATTAAACACTTACTAAAAACAATGCAATGTAAGTGTTCTACTCTATTGAACACTTACTAAAATTTCTGTTACCCTAGTTCTACCTAAATCTTCTTACTACAAACTTCTATTACTAAATTTAATACCTAAAAATTTATATCATTAAAATTTCAAAAACAGAGGGAGGTGGAGGGAGTAGGAACTAAGGGAGGGGTGAGTGAGGGAGGACGGGAGGAGGAGGACGGATGAGGCAGGGAGGGAGGTGGGAGGGAGGAGGTGGGAGTGAGGAGGGAGAGGGAGGTGGAAGGAGGGAGGGAGGGATCGGGAGAGGGACTAGGAGGGGAGGGAGGTGGAAGGAGGAGGGATGGAGGAACTACCTCGACGGAGGAGGAGCAGGAGCGTCGGCGGCGGCGGGCGACGACGGTGGTCGGGGAGGGCTGAACGTTGGCGGCGGCGGACAACGGGGTGCGGGGGATAGTGAGAGTGGAGTGAAGAGGGGTGAGTGAGGGGCGGCCGGTGGAGAAGATACGGTGGGTTTAGCAGTAGTGCGTGTTAGGGTAAAGCGCTGCCACTATACTTAGCCTGGCAGCAACGGTGTGACAATTATAGTAGTAACACCTTTTCTTCTTGACGATGTAGCACGCTACTTGATGACAGTAGCGCCCTTTATAACAGCGCGCTACTGCTACTTAGCAGTAGCCCCTATTTTTATCCAGCACTACTGATAAGATTCTATGTATAAGGTTTTCCGTAGTAGTGATAGTAGGATTATAACAGGTGTGGGGCGTCCAACACCCATTTGTGAGGGAGAAAGTGGACCACATATTAATAGTATAGCATCCAAGTATAGCTAACTATTCTATGGGTTGGGTATTAGGCTGCTCGCAATGGCAAGTATCATATACTAGTATATGCATACAATATTAGTGTATAATACTATTTTTATAGTGCATAGTATCATATGTTGGTATTATATATGACCTTATTTATTTTCATGCATTAAATGTAGTAGCACGTATTTTATATGATATGATATGATATCGTATTATGATACTCAATATTCTCTTTCTTTATTTAACTGTATGTTTTCAGAGGAAAAGGAATCTCACATCCCCGGCTCCATTGCATAATGAAACCACCAAACCACGGAACAACATCGCTTGTTTGCTCAAGTGCACCCTAGAGCTGGGTTCAAAATAAAAGAAGATACAGACCAACGACTCTGACCACTAGCTAGGGAAGACAAAATTTAACTATGTCCTCATCTAACTACTGAGTTGACATGGCATGATATTTTATATGATATTTCCACTACATGCAGCCTTAGATAGGTTATAGATGTTTTATATGATATTTCCACTACCTGCAGCCTTAGATAGGTTATAGAGATGGTGTGACCAATTCATATAGCCGGCTGTTAGCGTTATTATTAACCTTGCTCTTAACCTGACTAGCAAACCTAACACATGGTGGTTCGTGCAATATGGTCCCGGCTTTTATTCCAATTTTCGCCAAAGGAAAAGCAAAAGGTAGCAAACCATAAGGCCACTGACAATGGTTCCGAGTGAAAAGAACATTATCATGTGCCTCTTAGTGAAATGACACTTTTTGTCACCTTCAAGGATGGCTCCAAGAGACCAGGACATATACTCACCTTGATTCGCAAGTTCCGAATGAGGGGAAATTATCATGTTGTAGAGAAAAGCTAAGACAGCTTGCGCGGATGCATGAGTGCATGAGCATACCCAGCTATCTTGATCTTTCCGGAAAGGATGGACACACACACACGCGCGAGGTATTATATACTTGTCCTATCTTGATCTTCAATCTCTTTCTTTTGAGCTGTTGATCTTCAATCTTTGCGTATTCAATTTTTTTTTGATAATTAATCTTTAGTACCAAATCATTTAATAATGACTGCCCAGAGGGACGTGATTGATCGAGTAGCCTCTTAAAAGGGCACCCAACGTGAAAAATCAATTATTAATCATCCCAAGGTGATTCAAATCTGTTTTGCGGGGAACACACGTACTAGTATAATTAATACTGACTATATGTAACTGAACAACATGTTAGAATAAATCCGAGGCATACCGTCGATCATCCGAGAACTAAGCAATCACATGAGCACGACATGGAGATTTGTTAACGAGGTTCACCGATATGACTACACTCCCGGGGCTTGACTACGGGTGCTCCTCCCCGTGACACCGTCACAATACCGCACCCGGCCACCCGGGCGCCGGCACACGCCGCCGGCTCCCCCTTGCGCGCCTGTGTTATTATGTTGGCATAGGTTACATCGTGTGTCTAGCCCCGCTATATATGAGAGGCCTAGGATACAAGTGTCCTACTAGGACACGACCCCATATCTCATCTAAACACAATATAACTACAAGTCCAACTGTAACCTACCTTGTACACTATATTCGACACAACTCCAACAAACTTCACCTTGGCGAATATACTCCACCACCTTGAATTCGCCAATGCTTCAAACTTCCATGTACATTGGACTTGAGCTTATTCCATGAGCACCGCTGCTACTCCAAAGACTCCATATGACTCCACCTACAACTTGTAGTCCCTCCTTTCTTGACTACAGTCAACACTCGAGCAAAATTAAGTTCATTGTTACTCTAGTTTGTGCTCCCAACTTCCAGAGTATCCATCAACGCCATTACACACCGATCACTGACCTGCGTGAAAGTGAACAATTCACATATTGGGTGTCACACATAAGAGTTACCTGAACTCAACATCATCGCTCCTTTCTTGACCGCCTGTCTGAAACTTGAAGAAATTTCACCGTTGCTTGTAGTCATCCTGAGTCAAATTCGCAGTTGTCTCACCACATGTATGACCACCAGAGCCCTGGCCCGTCTCCATGTCCTGTCCATACCGCACACCTCTTCGCTATTACCGCGTCGAGCCTCCGCTGTCCTGGTCGAGTCTCAAGGGTCGCAAAACCACACCACTCAACCCCCACTGCAGAGTACCACCGATCATCACCGACCGATGACGAATTTCACGCTTCCATCAGACCACTGGTCTCCAATCCGAATTACGCGTCCCTCGCTTTTTTACCCTTGCTGAATAGGCTTTGATTCCCTGAATCCTTACATCGTAGCCCCTCAATCCAGCTCCACCTTCAACATGACTCCATGGTAGATGATCAGTCCACCCTCGCATCCCGTCGACTTCAAGCTCACATGCATACGCCATCTTGAATCAACCCCACGCCATAGTCTTGTCGAAGCCACACAAGCCCTCGGGGCCTGCGCCACGTGTTTCCACGCCCAGAAGTCGGTCACCATCAGCAACACGCATCTATGTCGCTGTCGCCGATCCCATCACCGTCTTCTGTACCAACCGACTTACGTTGATCCGTCAGACTATCCAATCCGACCCAGACGAACTTATTTCAACTGCACGACACACTCCAGACTCCTCAAATCGTCACCGTATCCAACGCCATCCATACACAAAAGTGTACTAGCAAAGAAAACCAAAGCAAAATCCCTCACAGCCTTCCTGTGTGAACACTACACGTATATAGCTCCTGGACTTATCTTCTTTCTTTCTTCCTGATAGCATCCCGGCTTCGACTAGTCTTTGTGCCAATATTTTTCACAAACAAATCCCGCGTCCTCTATGAGCAAGCGCCTGCAGCTCTTAGTATCCAGCGCACAGCGCAGCCCCCTGCAGCGCCCCCATGCCATGCACCAAGCCTCAGCCTGGTCAGCTAGCCTCACGTACGTGCTGCTTCCAGTGGCCCAACATGGACCTTGCCATCAGCCCAGCATTATGGGCCATCACGCTGCACCCTGATGGGCCACCGCTTGATCCAACGCTGATCCACTGCTCGGTCACCACGCATGCACCTGGCACTTGCGCGTGGCCGTCTTGGACTTGAACATGGGTCTTCGCTGCTGTACGCACCGATCTCGGCGCTATACGATTCCGCCGCCGCCGCTTGCTACTCCATCTGCTGAACCGCATCGCTGCTGCCGCAACTCGCACGCGCCGCTTGACGCTCGCCTGATTGATCGCCGCGCGTCTCAAGCACATGCACCGCCGCCGAGAACTCCGCCTTTTCTGATTACTGTTTTCAATCTCGTCGAGAACCACGCCGCAACCGACTGCATCTCAAACTTGATACATCCTCTAGATCAACAATCTGCAGCCTCCGAACAACCTAGCTCTTGTTAAAATAAATCCGAGGCATACCGTCGATCATCCGAGGACCAAGCATTCACGTGAGCACGACACCGAGATTTGTTAACGAGGTTCACCGATATGACTACATCATCGGGGCTTGACTACGGGCGCTCCTCCCCGTGACACCGTCACAATACCGCACCCGGCCACCCGGGCGCCGGCACACGCCGCCGGCTCCCCCTTGCGCGCCTGTGCTATTATGTTGGCATAGGTCACATCGTGTGTCTAGCCCCGCTATATATGAGACGTCTAGGATACAAGTGTCCTACTAGGACACGACCCCATATCTTATCTAAACACAATACAACTACAAGTCCGACTGTAATCTACCTTGTACACTATATTCGACACAACTTCAACACAACATACGACTACAATGTTTGCCGACTAAATTGCAAAAAAACTACCACAATTGCGTCGAGGTTTGCTGAAACCACCGAAGCCTATCAGTTTGCAAAAAATCACTGATTTTCATTACCCCGTTTGGTGAAAGTTTACCAAACAGTTTGCAAAAATCACCGATTTTCAGTAATCTGTTTGGTGAACCACTAAGGAAAATGTTTCCAGCCAGGGCACCGGCTGAACCGTTGCGCTGGACGCACGCGCTGCATTGGATCTGGATCGATCCTTTGCTCCTTGCCGCGCCACGTATTCACCTTTCTCTCTTAGCAGCTCATCCACTCGTCCTCCGTACATCCTCGTCTTCTTCCTCGCGTCGCGATGAAGCAGGGGAGGATGGTGGCAGCGGGATTTTTTTGTTTGCTACAACCACCATTACACGATGCTACAACCAGCATAGCCAGCCTACTGCCACCGGCGTCTGGTTTTGCTACAAACAACCAAGGCGTCGATTTTTTTACTACAACCGCGTGCTTTTGTGCTACAACTAGTTTCTCGTTTGCTACAACCCATCACAGGTGTAAACTGTTTTGCTACAACTGTGTCACCTTCCTTATAGGTAGATGCTTAGCAGTAGCATGGAGTCGTGCACCAGCGCTACAGCTAAATATTTGTCGCAGCGCGTGTCTAGCTAAATGGTGCTACTACTAAGTGCTCTGCAGGGCACCCCGGGGCAGGCCACAGTAGCAGTGTCGTGTATGCTAGCCGCACTACTACTAACTCGGTAGCAGAAGCGTGGGGTATCATCACCGCGTTGTTAGTATGGATGCACGGGCCAGCTGGTGGGCCCCACATAACAGCAGCGTCGGGTATCATGCCGGGTATCATGCCAACGCTATAGGTATTGGGCTTAGCAGTAGCGCGGGCCCTCTGCCCCACGCTACTATTAAACTCATCTTATCCCCCACTCGTCCGTCCCTTTCCTCATCTCATCAGTCTCACTCTCTCTTTCTCGCTCTCCACTCCTCGTTTCCGCCGTCGTCATCGCTCGCCGCCGCCGATACTCCCGCTACTCCTCCACCGAGGTAGTTCTCCCTCCTCCTTCCTCCCTCCCTCCTCACTCCCTCCCTTCCTCCCTCCCCTCTTTGTTCTTCCACTGAATTGCTAGGATGGTAGATAGGTAGAATGGTAGTAGGCACTAGTATGGTAGATAGGTAGAATTTGCTTGTAATGTATGTTTTTCGAGTACAATAGAAAATATAGGTTTTTTTGAATAGAATGTAGGTATTTTGAATAGAATATAAAATATAGGTAGAATGTAGGTTTTTTGAATATTATAGATAGGAAGAATGGTAGTAGGCAGTAGTGTGGATTTGCTTGTTGAATGTAGAATGGTAGAATTTTGTTGTAGAATGTAGATATGTAGAATGGTCTTTTGAATAGTATAGAAACCTAGTAATTATTCGGAAGGTTTTTTGAATATAAAAATGTTTTAGGTATCTAATAAAATATATTTTCGGTATTTACAGTAACCAAATACCTTTAAATATTTTAGGTATCAAATAAAATATAGAATTGTTGTTGCCAAGTATATTGCGAATTATTTTTATGTCATTCTCACTATGTCATCGAAGAATGCTATATGAGATTTGATGATCTAAATTTATCACTTGGTGGAATATGCAGGCTTTATAACGTCGCGTCTCCCTGGAGTGATCGTTGTCAGAGCTTCCTCTACTTCCTCTAGGCCGAGTAGGTGAGCTAAAAGTTGACATCTTCCTTCTCTTCTCCTCGGACATGTGTATGATGATATTTGGACATGTATTGGTTGTCTCTTTGGAAATGCGTATGATTTTGCAAGGAACACCTCTGAGTGGCCTATATTTTGCCGGATTTTCATTCATTTTCATTCCGGCAAATTTTAGGCCCTCGATATGTTCTATTTTAGCAAAGGTCATGCCATTTTTTTTGTGGATTTCAGCATGACTTGTGCTATAAACTAGGAAATATCGAGTGCCAGTGATTTGCCAGAACGGGAATTAAACGACATTCTGGCAAAACATTGGCCTTTTTTATGTCATTACTCCATATATGTAATGGGTTTACTTTGGGTCTGTTGGGGCTCTTTGTATGACTTTTAGTGAAGGAGTTTCCACCATATATGGTCGATATATGAGAGAGGAAGAATCCTGATAGTTGTCGTGGGGGTCGTTTCTCCTTCTTCTTCTTGTGCTAGACCTTTGTAATGCACTAGGGGTAGGAGGATTCGTGACCATCACCAACGGTCAAAATATGAGAGAAGAAGAATCCCGATTGTTATCATGGGGTAGCTTTTTCTTCTTTCCCGTGTGCTACATATTTTGGTGTAATTAATGCACTCGAAAACGAAGTGAGGAGCGACCATCACCGATGGGCGAATATATCAGAGAGGGAGTTCCCACCATATACAACAAGTGAGATGATAGTTTTCAAGGAAGACTCGACAGACCGAAAGTCAACCCATGATGAATAGTGATATGTGCGTTGAGTTCCTTGTAATTGCCGTCAATTTTTAATCTTTCAATTATGAATATAGGAAAACCGTAGGTGCTTCACCATCAAGGTGGATGAGATCTTCAAAGTTTTTGCGGTACGTAACGACGAGAATTATTTTTTCGTAATTAAGCATGACTTTTGCTTCTTTGCTACAACATGTAGTTTCCATTTTTTACAATTCGACTAGTGCATCCCCAACCATTCAAGACGGCATGTCTTTGAGAATCTCGTTTTCAAAGATAGTGAGAATATGAGTCAAAGATAGCTCACCTTAGGACTCAACATGGTTAAGCTCTACAATGCAGTAAATCACTCACATTTTGGTTGCTCAAATTGGAGAGCATGATGCAAGGCCTATAGATTTTAGGAGTATATGAAAATAACTTTCGATATTTATGTTGAAGATGATATTGAAGATAATATCGACATTTGGGTGGATGTTGATATGCTTCTAGTTCTACCTCTATATGAGTTTGTCAAACATATTTGTTAAGTTATTTATATTTTAATTTAAAAATAGTTGACAGTTTATTTTCATTGACAGCTTATTTCCATTCTCCAAAAAAAATATACGGAAGGTAGTAGAAAATACCTACTATAGTTATGGCGTAGAACTAGCTTGGGAGGAGAAAAATTATCTTGTCTCATTTATTAGTGATTTTGATACTTTCAAGAACAATTATGTAATTCATCAAAAATATGGTCTATACGTGCCACTACTCCACGTGTTGAACTATTGTAACATCCACGGAAATAGCATATTAAGATTTTTTTTTACTATTGTGTCACTAGTCCATCTTTTGCATACATTCTTCTTAAGCTAAACTATATTGCTAACTATGTTTTCAACAGAAACTCCTAAAGGATTGTGTGCCTCATCTTATGTATATGAAAGGTGACATGAATATTATTAGTTTACGACCAAGTCTGTCGGTGGCTTTTCGCAGTCCATACTCGATTTCTCGAAGAGATGAAGATCTCACTACCAAAGGATGGAGAAAAGTAGTGAATGCGCAGGGAACTACTTGGAGGCAACATGGTGCACAACCCACAAATTAAAGACATGTGGATCTCTATTCTCCATAATGGAGATGGAGGGGCTATCCTGTTTTATGTTATTTTACCTTAGATTAGAGAGAGAAGCATGTCGTAGCTAGTACTTGTCAATTGCTAGAATGATGATGAGTTATTACCTAGGATGATAACCGTTAGTTAACGTTGGTTAACTTTTCATGTGCTATATTGAAGTTGAGTTATTATATGACTACAAATGATGAGTTATTATATGACTAAGATGACGATGAGGAGGCCGTAATACTTTTCATGTGCTAGAATGATGAGGAGTTATTATATTTATTACTATGGATGCTAAGTCGTTATATGACTAGGATGATGATGAGTTATTATTATATGACTATGGATAATGAGTTGTTATATCAAAGGTTGTGTAAGAAACACATATTAGATTAAAGTGGATGGATCCAAGTGAGCAAAATGAATTAGTAGGACGATATGATGTTGGGATGATGATAACATCATATCGTCCTACTAATTCAACTTGCTCACTAGGATCTGCTCACTTTAATCTAATCCATGTTTCTCATGCAACCTCTTCATTGCTAATGTATAAAAAGGGTATGACGGAAAACACATGAAGACTAGTGGCATGGGGCCACAATAGGCGCTACTGCTCCAATCACGCGTTGCTGCTCGATCTAGTAGCAGCAGCGTGGGTCAGAAAGTGTGCTACTGCTAAAATTTAGCTGTAGCTCCCTAGCAGTAGCCCCCCGCACTACTGCTAGCCTCTAGACCCACACAACTACTAGGGTTTTCCATAGTAGTGCTTTCTGCTACAAGTGACACCTCATTTTGTTACATCCCACCACCGGACGTCGACCCGGTGCTACAATCGTATTGCTTTGTTTGCTTCAACCGACAACGATAAAAGCTACTGACCGGTGAGCACTTTTGCTACAATGGGCGACGTGTGTGGTGGGACTGGCGACTTTTTTGCTGGAACCTGCATGTTATTTTTCTATGGCGAGCGGACTCTTTTGCTGCTGCCTGAAACCTAAGGGAGAGTACATTTCCCGAGCTTGTGTCGGGGGTGATGCCACTGGGGACCGCCACCACGGGAGTTGTGGAGTCGCACTGGAGCTGTGATCATCGCCATAGGGAGCTGTAGCCACGGGTGCACATTGCTGCAAGTGCGTAGCCGACGAGAAACGCAGGAGACAACAATAGTGGGGGTGGCGACCGACAGCGAGGGCACCAACATGCGAGACGCATCGGGTGGCTGTTCTTCGAGGTGGTTATGTCGACCATCCATGGTAGTTGGAATTTTTCTCAAAGAAGGCGTCAGGAGGGAGGAAGAAAAGCAGATTGTGCGGTGTGTAAGGGGGTTGATCGTACTGAATCGGCTGGCTGGCAGGCGACGAGCCCAAATTTGGGCCGGTGTGCCAGCACCTAGCACTCACCAACCACTAAATGCTCGGTTGAGCATGTTTTGACACCAAATTGGACATGTAGGGCCCACTGTATGTGATGAGGTGCAAGCCATATTCACACTGTTATAGTCGCAGTTATATTGATGTATGGCCCACATGTCATCATCTATATCCCCCTCCTCTCTTTCTCATGCATACCATCGAACACCTTATGTGCACTAGCGGTGGCCACTAGCATGCAATACACCTGCACCTCGCCGCCCCTTCCAAGCACCATGGCCGCCTACTCTTCCTCCTTGTAGCTGTCCAACACTACCAGCGTGATCCAGATCCCACGTGCGGGATCATCTCCCAATCATGAGGGGCTGCCATACCAAGACGCTCACCCACGACGCTGACCACTCCCCCCATGTCAGGGAGACCATCATCCAAGAAGCACTGGATGTCACTCCCCTTCTTCCTCGTCTCCACATCGAGCCCTAGCTTTGTTGCGGACGTGGTCGGGTCTGAGTGCAGACACCATACCCACGGCGGGTGAGGTAGTTAAATGGGCCCTTCTAGAGGCTGGATCTCAAATTCCAGAGCAGGCGGCCCACTAGTGCCCGCTCTATTAATCCTGGCACTTCTCGTTTATATAATATGATTAATGTGTAATGCAGTTTCGATATATGGATGCATGTCTGAATAATTATGCAACAGTTTTATATTTGTAATGCAATGGAATGTGGTGATGCAGTGTAAAATGATGCCACGATAGGAATAAAATGCTGGTAGGTCAACCCAAATGGATGTCATGGAAACTATTTTTCTTTCGGCATGGATTGCTACCTGCAACGGGGTCAAAAAGAGGAAGCCACTAGTATGCCAAAATACTGTGGCGGGTTTAATGGACTGCCCACTAGTGGTACCTGACACAATTATGGCGGGTGCATGGGGTCGCCCTGAAGGAAATATGCCCTAGAGTAATAATAAGTTGTTATTTTATATTTCCTTATTCATGATAAAGGTTTATTATTCATGCTAGAATTGTATTGACCGGAAACCTAAATACATGTGTGAATACATAAATAAATACCGTGTCCCTAGTAAGCCTCTACTAGACTACCTCGTTGATCAAAGATGGTTAAGGTTTCCTAACCATAGACATGTGTTGTCATTTGATAACGGGATCACATCATTAGGAGAATGATGTGATGGACAAGACCCATCCGTTAGCTTAGCATATTGATTGTTTAGTTTATTGCTATTGCTTACTTAATGTCAAATACATATTCCACCAACTATGAGATTATGCAACTCCTGGATACCGGAGGAATACCTTGTGTGCTATCAAACATCACAACGTAACCGGGTGATCACAAAGATGCTCTACAGGTATCTCCAAAGGTGTTTGTTGAGTTGGCATAGATCGATATTAGGATTTGTCACTTCGAGTATCGGAGAGGTATCTTGATGACCCACAAGTATAGGGGATCAATCGTAGTCCTTTCGATAAGTAAGAGTGTCGAACCCAACGAGGAGCAGAAGGAAATGACAAGTGGTTTTCAGCAAGGTAATATCTGCAAGCGCTGAAATTGTAAGTAACAGATAATTTGGTAGCATGATAATTTGTAATGAGCACGTAACGATAACGACAAATAATATGCAGCAAGATAGCCCAATCCTTTTGTGGCAAAGGACAAGCCAAAACAGTTTCTTATAATAAGCAAAGTGTTCTTGAGGGAACACGTAAATTTCATCTAGTCACTTTCATCATGTTGGCTTGATTTGTGTTCACTACTTTGATAATTTGATATGTGGGTGGATCGGTGCTTAGGTGTTGTTCTTACTTGAACAGACCTCCTGCTCATGATTAACCCCCTAAGGGGATCACAACATACATATTATCAAAATATCAAACACATATCAAGTTCACATGATTACTTGCAACATGATTTCTCCCGATACCTCAAGAACAAAAGTAACTAATCAAAAGTGATAAACATGTTCATGATCAGAGGGGTATTAAATAGCATAATGTATCTGAACATATAATCTTCCACCAAATAAACCATATAATGATCAACTACAAGATGTAATCAACACTACAAGTCACCAACAGGTACCAATCTGAGGCTCCGATACAAAGATTGAACACAAGAGATGAACTAGGGTTTGAGAGGAGATGGTGCTGGTGAAGATGTTGATGAAGATTGGCCTCCCCAAGATGAGAGGGTTGTTGGTGATGATGATGACAATGATTTCCACCTCTGGGAGGGAAGTTCCCCTGACGGAATCGCTTCGCCGGAGGGAAAAAGTGCTCCTGCCCAAGTTCCGCCTCGAGACGGTGGCGCTCCATCCCGAAAGTCCGCTCCTTATTTTTTCTAGGTCAAAATGACTTATATACCAGAAGATGGGCACCAGAGGTGGGTCGAGGAGGACAGAACCCACCAGGGCGCGCTTGGGCTCCCTAGCGCACACAGGTGGGTTGTGCCCACCTGGTGGGCCCCCTCTGGTAGATATTTGCTCCAATAATTCTTGTTTATTCCATAAAAATTCCTCATGAAGTTTCAGCTCATTTGGAGTTGTGTAGAATAGGTAGGCTGACATAGCTTTTTTAGTTCCAGGTTTCCTGCTGCCGGAATTCTCCCTTTTTGTGCGAACCTTGCATATTATGAGAGAAAAGGCATTAGAATTACTCCAAAAAGCATTATTATGCATAAAAACATTATAAATAACAGTAGGCAAACATGATGCAAAATGGACGTATCATATCTCTGGGCCCTCTCAGTAATACAAATCATAAGGAGCCTTGCAAGCAAAGTGACCAATGAGTTAGTTGCAGGATGATGTATTACAGTACGAGTAAAGAGACTTGCCAGTAATGAGATTGAACTAGGTATGAAGATACCAACAATCAAATCTCGGGCAAGTAACATACCGATGGACAAAGGGAATTACGTATGTTGTCATAACGGTTCGACCAATAAAGATCTTCGTAGAATATGTAGGAGCCAATATGGGCATCCAGGTTCCGCTATTGGTTATTGACTGGAGAATTGTCTCGGTCATGTCTGCATAGTTCTCGAACCCATAGGGCTCGCACTCTTAACGTTCGTTGATGATATAGTGTTATATAGGTTATATGTTTTGGTGACCGAATGTTTTTCAGAGTCCCGGATGATATCACGGACATGGTGATGAGTCTCGGAATGGTCGAGAGGTAAAGATTGATATATAGCACGATGATATGTCTCCAACGTATCTATAAATTTTGATTTTTCCATGCTGTTATATTATCATTCTTGGATGTTTTACAATCATTTTATAGCAACTTTATATCATGTTTTGGGACTAACCTATTGACATAGTGCCCAGTGCCAGTCGCTGTTTTTTGCTTGTTTATTACTTCGCGGAAAATCAATACCAAACGGAGTCCAAACGCAGCGAAACATTTTGGAGAATTTTTTGGACAAGAAGACACACAATGGGACAAGGAAGTACCAGAGGGGGGCTTCGAGGGGAGCAAAACCCGTGGGTTGTGCCCACCTCGGCCGCCTGCTGCACCGCCTCTTTGCTCTATAAATACCCTGAAAATCCAAAAACCCTAGGGGAATCGACGAAACACAATTCCAACAGCCGCAAGTTCCAGAAACCACATATCCAATCTAGACACCATCATGGAGGGGTTCATCATCCTCATTGGTGTCTCTCCGATGATGCGTGAGTAGTTCATTGTAGACCTACGGGTCCGTTGGCAATAGCTAGATGGCTTCCTCTCTCTCTCTCTCTTGATTCACAATACAACGGTCTCTTGAAGATCTATTTGATGTAACTCTTTTTGCGGTGCGTTTGTTGGGATGAGATGAACTTTGAGTTTATGATCAGATCTATTTTATCCATGAAAGTTATTTGAGTTTTGATCTCTTATATGCATGATTGCTTATAGCCTCGTATTTCTTCTTTGAATCTTTGGTTTAGTTAGGCCGAGTAGACCGATTTTTCTTGCCATGGGAAGAGGTGCTTTGTGATGGGTTCACTACAAGAAATATGTCAACTTGTGACCTTGACTATGTCAACTTGTGACCTTGACTATTGGTCACTGAAAGGTCATTGTTTTTCATTTGCGACCTTTTTGTGACCAAAAACAGAAGGTCAAAAGCTGGCGGTCGTAAACTGAAATTAATGACCTTCTCTGTGAAAAGGTCGTAGACGTTTACGACCAAAATATGCCTACTGGTTTGTTTTGATCACTAGCAACCTCCCCAGGCTACGTATGCATCCAGCGTGGCAAGCTGATGTGTCACAAGATTCAGCCCGGTCCAATTCGGCGTTCTACATGGGCCTAGCCCAACAATTCGGCCTTTATATATATATATATATATATATATATATATATATATATATATTCCTATGCTTTTATTAGCTACATGGGCCTGGCCCAAGAATTCGGCCTTTTTATTTTCTAGGCCATGGCCTTTTTTATTTTATTTTTTCCAAAAGACGAGCCCACTAGTGAGATGGGACCCAGTTGTCAGGTTCTAACAAGTGGGTCCCAGTTGTCACTGTTATATTCTTCAGATCTCAATTTTCCAGTAAATAAATAACAATATTTAAATCCGAACAGAGAGAAAACAAAATGCTTCAAACAGAGCACGATTAATCAGGAAAAATATGGTTCACATCACGAATACAATCAGAAAGAGCCAAACTTGGCACATTATTACAATCAAACTTGTTCATCCTGGTAACACAATAAGGATGGTTCATCCTGGTAACACATTATTACAGAAAAATATGGTTCACATCAAGTTTACAATAAAAAAATGTTCACATCAGTAACACAACTATCACAGTATAACTAGCTCCAATGCTTCTCCCAACTCGTTCATCCTGGACCTCACGACAAAAACATGAATGAAGGCCAGCATCTGCAAGTTATCAAGAAAAATGGTTAGAACAAGCAAAATGCGACATTTTTACCATTTAAACATAGAAGAACAGGGTCAACAACAGTTCAGTCTTTGAAAATGAACCAGGATTTCAATCTTTGAACACCAAAAAATTGATACAGTAGATGATTTGCGGTTTAAAACAACCCCTAAGGAGAGACATGTTGACACTTTCATTTGGCAACATCTGTAGAATTTGAACCTCATAAACATGCAATGTGGAATTTGTATCTCAAAGAAGTATACATACTTATCAGGTTTAATTAGCACATAAACATGCAATGTGCAATTTGTATCTCAAAGAAGTATACATACTTATCAGGTTTAATTAGCACACAGAAGCCAAATGCTAGTAGCTCATGATTAGTACACAAGACAGGATTCAACAAAGTAAACAAGAAGGTGGCTACAGTACAAAACTAAGCTCATCACACAGAATAAAATGATATTAAAGTAAGCTCAACATAAGCATATGAGTTTTTTGGCACCACCAGATCAAACATAGCAACTCCAATGTGAACAGTTTCAGCATTATTACCATATGTTTCCTTGGAATCATACTACACAGAGAAGGGTTCAGCCTTAAGTCTGAACTAGCCTTAAATGGTGGAGTACAAATTTCCTTCTATACTAGTGGACGTTGATGGTGTTCCCTTCTTTTACAAAGGAGGACCCCACATGCAGTGGCTACATAAACAAGAAGTGTCAGCTTAAGTTGCAACTAGGAACAGAAACACTTGCAAAAATTCGGGCACTTGGGGTTTGGTAGGAGTACTACCTTGTGGATGTCGCCCATGATGTTTGAGAGGAACAAGAGCGCTTCGGTCAGGTTATCTGCAGTATTCCATGCAGAAAAAACATGGCATCTTCAGTACTAATTCAGTCAACCAAAAGAGATGTGCTGAAGTTCGTATGATGTAACTGAACATTACGTTGGCCAAAAGATTTAGAAGATGGTGATGGCGATGATGATCCCTAGGTGAGGAGCTGGGAGGTGTAGTTGTTGATGGCACCAACGATGCAGTGTACCTTGACGCCCTCATCGTCCTTGCAGTCCCCTGAGACAACACACAAACCATTATGCTACAGTCAATTTCAGTCCAACAAAACAGAGTGTTGGTTAATTGCTACGTACTGTTGTAGTAGTAGCTGCAGACGTTGTCGGGGACGTCCATGAAGTGGATCAGCGCCGACTAGTAGGACCTGAACCTGACCTTGTCAGCCCAGGAGCAGAGGCTGCTCAGGTTGCCGGCGGCGCCCGACGACAGCAGCTCGTTCACTGCCTTCGCCGCTGCGTCACTCAGCCGGCCTTCCAATGGAGCAGCATGGTGCATCGTGGTGCCTTCATCTGGAGTCGCAAGTCGGAGTTGTGGGCTGCTGCTTTGCTTCCCCATATAGCACACCAGGTTCTCCTAAGATAGCGAACTGAAAACACAAAACATGATTAGGGAGTTGGTACATAAGAAAAGGAATTCATGCACGAATGACATATACAACTAAAAAACAATCAGGCATCACATATTATTTGAATTTATATTAGATGGCTGCACGGTAAGTGTTTCTTCATATAAAATAACTAGAATTAGCACCCAACAGGATCCATTCCATGCGCAGGATCCTTTGTATGTGGTTGCCTTTTTTGTTGCTTTATCACATATTCTGGCAGTAAAAAAAGCACTTCATTGTCTGAATCTAATATTCAACTAGCCCAAACTTGAACAACAGATTGGGCATAGCGTACTAATCAAGGAGAGACCTGGCATGCACTGACCAAGTCCTGCAGCATTTTTCAACATACAGAAATTTCTTTATGTCCAAAGAAGCCCTAAATCATTTCACTTTGTAATAAATTCTTTTTTTGTTGGGAAAAATAAATATTTTGCAGGGCCACTTCTTCACTCTTGTTTCATCAGATGCACTGAGAGTGTCTAAACTTGATGACCATTTTCAGACCTGTCCTTGAACTAAAGCGTATATTTAGTTGGTCTGGAAAAAGACCACGCCCAAATTTTGTAGATACAAAGTACCTCGCCACTATGTTGTGAAGTCACTGGTTGGCGTGGTGTGAGAAGTATGCTATGGCGGCACACGGCACGTGAACCTTCAATTCACTATTTCAGTTCTTAGTGAGGACATGCCTCTAATGCACTAGACAAAAGATAGGCCATCGACAAATTCAGCCTATAATGGCAATCAGCACACACTTCTGGGACCTATTTGGGGAGATAAAAACTCTTTTGCGAACTCTCAGTGTGAGCAACACACAAAATTGTAGGTGAACTACACATTCACGTGTATAAAGAAGAGGAGCCACTGAATTTTAATCATGAACAGTTAAACAAAATTGTAGGTGAACAACACACATAATCTTATGAAGTTTCTCTAGTGACTGAAAATTGTATTCTATATGTAGGAAAAAAACCAAGGCATTGCAATCATTCTCAATATGTACACAACAATGTATCCTTACAAAAACATCCTAACATGGATCATGGCTGCTGCCTACCATGGTAAATGCTAGACTCTCTCTAATGGTCTAAATCACGCCAGGAAGGTTACTTTATCATCACTACCTAGCCTACACACTGGAATTGAATTCCACATAGAAGCGTATCACCAGTTCACCGCATCAGATGCAGAACTACACTAAATCCACGGATCTCTCACAGATCGAACAAGACAAGCACAAAAGGGGAGAGAGAGAGAGAGAGAGAGAGACGAAATTTACCTGTGTACTCTTCCTTGCCGGAGATGATCCAGCTCCCCTGGAAGCCCTCGTCGAAGGACTCGTGGAACAACTGCAAAACCCAAGCAAACCGTCACAAATCTCACCCCCACAACCCAAAAACGAGCGGCGAAGAACCGGACGCGGCGCCTGAGAGACCAGTTACCGAATCTGACGCGCGGGAGTGGGAGCGGGATGGCGACGCCGAGGGCGGAGAGGTCGAGGGTGTCCTTGCCGTCGCTCATGGCCGCTGGAAACTCGGGCTCCTTCCTCCTGCGCGGGCGGCTGCGGGGGAAGGCTGGGTGAGAAACCCTAGTTGTGGCGATGCGTTGGATGGGGTTGGGCTGCTGAGACGAGCATGAACTCATTGCTGGTCCGAGTACGGGTGCACAATGGGGCACCAGCGGGTGCGCCTTGGCGAGCACGGGGCGCGGGGTGGCGAAGCGAGAGGCGAGGTTGGAGAGGTGGTACTGGAGGAAGGAGGAGGGGGCTACGGTGGATCTGGCCGGCGACAGTGTTCCGAGGGTAGGGGGAGGGGGTCAAGGCCAGCGGCGTGGGGAGGGGATGGGAGGGATCTGGATCGGGGAGCGCTAGGGTTCGCTGCGCGGGGGAGAGAGCAGATCACGGTGGGTTTTTTTAGGGGTAGCTCGCGGTGGGTGGGAGGGAGGACGATGAGGAGCCCGATGAGGAGCAGGTCGGGGCGGCGGCGCGTCGAGATCCAGAGGGAGGGAGTGGGTTGGGGGCGGCGGCGCGTCGAGATCCAGAGGGAGGGAGAGGGTGAGAGCGCTAGGGTTCGCTGCGCGTGGAGAGAGAGGAGTGGTGTGCGGTGGGTTTTTTAGGGTAGATCGCGGTGGGTGGGTGAGAGGGTGAGCTGCGGGCCGTTGGATCCCAGAGCATCCGACGGTGATTTATCCGCAATCCGCGTGAGAGGCCCCTGGACAATCAGAACGCAGTATACAGATATGATATTTGACCATTTAAATTGGTCGTAATCGACTAAAAGTAAGGTGCTAAATCATGTTAACTATTTTATTATGACCTGAAAATTTTTAAAAATCTTCTCATTATGTTAGCAAATTTGACTAGAGTTTTAAGGAATAATCACAAATTGAAATAAGACAAATATTTTTTAAAAAAGTTATGAGAAATGAGTTTTTTTAAATCATTTTTTTTCGAGTGTCCAAAATGAGTTCGTTTGTGAAGGACCTATAATATATTTGTTACAAAATTGGACCAAATTAATTTTCTAAAATACTAGAACATATTTATTGCACAATTGACCAAATGGTTGGGTGTAAAAAGTTTTGATCCACCTCTCGTGAAAAAGACAAATTTCTGCCGATTCAGCTGGAAGCGGGTCAAATTTGAACTGTAGCTACCTCGTAGTTTTCTCTTTATTTTTTCCAAAAATCATTTCTAGGTACATAAGTATCTATTTAATCAGAGAAACACCAAAAAAATTCCAAGATTCAACCACTAGCTAGGAACGGTCATTCCCGCCATTCTGACCGCATTTTGAAACGGGCATAAAAAATTCAAAAAAAAATCAAAAAAAATTGGGAAACCTTCGCATTGTGTCTTTATATGTGGCCAAATTCCCAGGAAAAAATAAAAATTTGTAATACGGCAATTATTTTAAAGAAGTGTTCTCAGAAATGAGCTATCACGTATGGAGATCAATGGCTTTCAAGCCAAATGATCAATCTTATGGCCACATTCATGGCATAGTTTGTTTAAATGATCTCATATTGTGCACAAGGGTGCATATTGGAATGGCAAACAATGTTGCCTAAGGAACTTTTCATTTTCTTTGGACGAAAAAACCATTTTCCATTTTTCGAGTGCCCAAAAGGAGGTTTTTTTGTGAAGGGCCTATAATATATTTGTTGCAAAATTGTACCAAATCAATTTTCTAAAATACTAGGACATATTTAATGCACAATTGACCAAATGGTTGGGTGTAAAAAGTTTTTATCCACCTCTCGTGAAAAAGACAAATTTCTGCCGATTCAGTAGGAAGCGGGTCAAATTTGAACTGCAGCTGCCTCATAGTTTGCTCTTTATTTTTTCAAAAAATGATTTCTAGATACATAAGTATCTATTTAATCAGAGAAACATCAAAAGTTTTCCAAGATTCAACCACTAGCTAGGAACGGTCAAACCCGCCGTTTTGACCGCATTTTGAAACGGGCATAAAAAATTCAAAAAAATATCAAAAATTTGGGAAACCTTCACATTGTGTCATTATATGTGACCAAGTTTCCAGGAAAAATAATAAACTTGTAATACAACAATTATTTTAAAAAAAGTGTTCTTAGAAATGATTTATCATGCATGAAGATTCATGGCTTTCAAGCCAAATGATCAATCTTATGGGCACATTCATGGCATAGTTTGTTCAAATGATCTCATATTATGCACAAAGGTGCATATTGGAATGGCAAACAATGTTTCCTAAGGGACTTTTTATTTTCTTTGCACGGAAAATTCATTTTCCATTTTCCGAGTGCCCGAATTGAGTTCTTTTTGTGAAGGGCCTACCATATATTTGTTGCAAAATTGGACCAAATCAATTTTCTAAAATACTAGGCCGTATTTTATTCACAATTGACCAAATGGTTGGGTGTCAAAAGCCTTGATCCACCTCTGGTGAAAAAGACAAATTCCCGCCGATTCAATAGGAAGCGGGTCAAATTTGAACTGCATCTGCCTCATAGTTTGCTCTTTATTTTTTTAAAAATCATTTCAAGATACAGAAGTATCTATTTAATTAGAGAAACATCAAAAGTTTTCCAAGATTCAACCACTAGCTAGTAACGGTCAAACCCGCTGTTTTGACCGCATTTTTAAATGGGCATAAAAAATTCAAAAAATATCAAAAATTTGGGAAATCTTCACATTGTGTCATTATATGTGACCAAGTTTCCAGGAAAAATAATAAACTTGTAATACAACAATTATTTTTAAAAAAGTGTTCTCAGAAATGAGTTATCATGCGTGAAGATTCATGGCTTTCAAGCCAAATGATCAATCTTATGGGCACATTCATGGCATAGTTTGTTCAAATGATCTCATATTATGCACAAAGGTGCATATCGGAATGGCAAACAATGTTTCCTAAGGGACTTTTTATTTTCTTTGCACGGAAAATTCATTTTCCATTTTCCGAGTGCCCGAATTGAGTTCTTTTTGTGAAGGACCTACCATATATTTGTTGCAAAATTGGACCAAATCAATTTTCTAAAATACTAGGCCATATTTTATTCACAATTGACCAAATGGTTGGGTGTCAAAAGCCTTGATCCACCTCTGGTGAAAAAGACAAATTCCTGTCGATTCAATAGGAAGCGGGTCAAATTTGAACTACATCTGCCTCATAGTTTGCTCTTTATTTTTTTTAAAATCATTTCTAGATACAGAAGTATCTATTTAATTAGAGAAACATCAAAAGTTTTCCAAGATTCAACCACTAGCTAGTAACGGTCAAACCCGCTGTTTTGACCGCATTTTGAAATGGGCATAAAAAATTCAAAAAAAATCAAAAATTTGGGAAACCTTCGCATTGTGTCATTATATGTGACCAAGTTTCCAGGAAAAATTATAAACTTGTAATACGGCAATTATTTTTAAAAAGAGTTCTCAGAAATGAGCTATCATGCACGAAGATTCATGGCTTTCAAGCCAAATGATCAATCTTATGGCCACATTCATGACATAGTTTTTTCAAATGATCTCATATTATGCACAAGGGTGCATATTGGAATGGCAAACAATGTTGCCTAAGGGACTTTTTATTTTCTTTGCACGGCAAATTCATTTTCCATTTTCCGAGTGCCTGAATTGAGTTCTTTTTGTGAAGGACCTACCATATATTTGTTGCAAAATTGGACCAAATCATTTTTATAAAATATTAGGCCATATTTAATGCATAATTGACAAAATGGTTTGGTGTCAAAAGTTTTGATCCACCACTTGTGAAAAAGACAAATTTCTGCCAATTCAGTAGGAAGCGGGTCAATTTTGAACTGCATCTACCTTATTGTTTGCTCTTTATTTTTTCCAAAAATCATTTCTAGTTACATAAGTATCTATTTAATCATAAATACATGGTTTGGTGGCGATACGTCAAGGTTTGGATGTGGCCCAGGGCCCTAACTCCAAAGCGCGTAAACTCGCATGCCCGCCGCGTGGTCACCGCGTGACCTTGGCGTTGTCATGCGTTCTGGGAGGCCTAGGCATGTCTAGTGTGTTGGGCACTCCCCAGGTAGGTGCTAGGAAGAAAATTACAACAGAAGAATCTCACGAGGAGACTGACCTATGCTCAAAGATGAATTAGCAGCCAAGTGTTTGATTAGCGGTACGGGAAATGCACGTGGCCAATGTGTGTGAGTTTTGGCTGAGGATGATCATCTACTAAGGAGAATATCTTCATAAATTTTTATCTCAAAAGGAGGATCCTAGGTGGTACTTGCTTTGCAAAGTACCACACTGGACAAAAATATGAATGTTGAAGCTGGGCTCAAAATAATGAATGGATTGAGCTGAAATTTGGTGGAGGATGGTTATTTGGGAATAGGAAAGCATTGTAGAAAATTGATACCCTTTGAACATGCCAAAGTAGTACTTACTTCACAATGCTCTTCTATGGACAGAAAATTGGGAAAACTAGTGAGAGAGATTGGATGAATGAAATGAGCTCAAAATTGGTGTAGGTAAGTTACATAGGTTTGGTCATGTGCTGGTAAATTTTCAGATCATTTGGGTAAGCCTAGCTAGTACTTACTTCACAAAGCTTCCCTCGAGGTAGAAACTTTGGAAATTTCCTGAGAAAGATTTACTAGGAACATTGAGCTGAATATTATCATGTGGCATTGATTTGGGTATGGAAGAGTGCCCAAAAAGTTTGAGGGTAATAGGAGGGGTCTAGATAACACTTGCTTTGCAACGTGCCAATCTGGCCATAAAATATAAATTGAACCTGGGCTCACATAGATGATTTGACTGAGCTACAATTTGGAGGAGGGTGATAATTTGGGTATAGGAAGGAACTATATAAATTTCATGTCATTTCGATATATAAAAATGGTACTTCCTTCACAATGCTTCTAGGTGGACAAAAACTTTGGAAATTTGCCGAGGAAGATTTGCTAGGCAAATGGAGCTGAATTTTGTCATGCGGTAATGATTTGGATAGGAAATAGTTCCCAAAAATTCTGAGGGCAATCAAAAATATATAAATAACACTTCCTTCATAAAGTGTTGTTGTGAACAGAATAGGAAAATGAATATTGTTGAATTAGTTTTAAACTAGGCAAGGAAGGATTTTTACATATTTGATGAAGATATGACCCAAAGAATTTATGAGATTTTTTTGGGAATTTTGGGAATGACAGAAATATAGGTTGCTTCACAGCCTAGGGCAAAAATTGACACATGGACATGACACATAGGCAAAACTGATGAGGTGGCGCCAAGTCATACCAATCCACCATAATTTACAAGGTTATGACCATCTATATTGGTCATGATCAGCTAGAAATAAGGCAGCGGACTAGTGCTGTCTGCTTTATGACCATTTCGTGTAAGGAAATTACGACCTTTCTGACCAAAATGGTCGCAATGGTTTAGGGTTTGGAGCCCCTCGAACAGCTTTTGACCAATTGGTCTCAAATGGTCATAGATCTATGACCAATTCTTCCAGGGTCACTGACAGAAGGTCACTAGTTGACATATTTCTTGTAGTGGTTCGATCTTACAGTGCTCAATCCCAGTGACAGAAGGGGACATGCCACGTATGTATCGTTGCTATTAAGGATAACAAGATGGGGTCTATTCCTACATGAATAGATCTTGTCTACATCATATCATCGTTCTTATTGCATTACGCCATTTTTCCATGAACTTAATACACTAGATGCATGCTAGATAGCGGTCGACGTGTGGAGTAATAGTAGTAGATGCAGGCAGGAGTCAGTCTACTAATCTTGGATGTGATGTCTATATAATGATCATTTCCTGGATATCGTCATAATTATTTGAAGTTCTATCAATTGCCCAACAGTAATTTGTTTACCCGCCATATGTTATTTTCTCGAGAGAAGCCACTAGAGAAATCTACGGCCCCCGGGTCTTTTCTTTATCATATTTTCCTTTGAGATCTATTTTTATTTTCTTTTATTTTCAGATCTATTAATCCAAAGACCCTTGCTGCAATTACTTATTATTTATTTTATTTTGTGTTCCCGTGAGATCTATTTATCTAATCTACTACAAATTTATCTATCTTTTTACCCGGGAGGGATTGACAACCCTTCTTACACGTCGGGTTGAAAGTATTTGTTCTTTGTGTGCAGGTACTATTTACATAACTAGCAGAGTGGCCCGCTCGATGCGCGGGCTAGAATTTTATAAAGTTGAGAACATTTTAATTTGATTTTCTATAGAAATTATTGGAACCAAATGTTCATATTAAAAATATGAGAATTTTGCTAACATAGGTTTGCCTTAGGTATGCTTGGTATTCTTATTGGTATATACATATATATCTTATGAATTAAGCATGCATATATCTACTTGTTATGCATGCTATACAAACTTATCATAGTTTGTTCTATTTTGCAGTATATATACGTATCATTTTCTTGATTTTTTATCTTGTTTGTTTTTTGAAGTATTTTATTTAAACAAAGATAGTGATATGTATATTTTCTAATGTTGTGTAGGATTTACATATTAATATTTTAGTTGAACATTTGTGTACGTATAGTATTCGCCAATTATGTCGGTCCTGTTCTATCAATCTGAGAAGCCAATATAACTAACATGGCCTGTTTTTATGGAGAGTTAGAAAATAATTAAAAGAAGATATGAAATTTTAAACTTGTCAGATAATGCGTATATATAGTAAACACAGGAAGACACAATTCCTAAATGAAAACTAAACATTGTAATACCTAAGTACTTGATTATTCTATTCATGAGTAATGGAATAAAAAGACAGTGAATATTAGCTTAGCCAAATAAATGTAAATGTCTGCACATTGAAAACAATACGTATGCAATATGGACCATGCCAACAAAGCCATATCAACTGTTATCAAGCCTTTATTGTAAGGGCATTCAAACGGCATGTTGGTATGCACATGTTCATAGATTTTTTATCTGTACATTGTTGGTAATATTGGGAGTGCAAGCACAATGAGATGTCCATTGTTCAGTATTCTGGAAGCAAACAATCAAGATACCGGAAAAGGATAACTCACTTACAAAACACATATAGTCTAGATAAGCAAACAGAGGAAAGGGAAAACTACTCGAAGTTGTAAATAATATGAAGGGGCAACCCATGTTTAAGCTTTATATGCAAGTGCTCACCATGATTCATTTGAGTGCTCTAAATCAACCAATAGGGCACACATAGTAAAGTGCAGCTAAAAACAAACAAATATGATCTTACTTTTTTTTCCTTATCAAGGAAATGAACTCTCTGTCTCCACCTCCATCAGATCTTGAAACCTCACTCATCAACTCAAGTCACCATGGCACAAGCAAAAGTTGACTTATTTATTGGCGGCATCGCACCATGATACATACATGAAGCAATACTGTGGAAACTTTATCTTCCATTCATTACTCCGTGATTCATCCATGTTTCACTTTATCTTCTTATGTCTCTTGATCTATCTCCATAGCATGAGCCACCATAGTTTACCGCCATCTACAATGGAATAAAGCCAAACGGGTTAATCATAATAAATATTTGTGGAACCAATCAACTTTATGGGATGTTAAGTCCATCATTAATTATTCAAGCAGGAACCAATATTTTTTTGCTCATGCTCATTCTCCTTTCGTCTCATTTTCTTGGTACCTTGTGGTAGAAAACAATAGTTTTCCCTTGAAAATGGATTTACTTTTTTACCTATGATGATACCATTAACTTTTTTTGTCTATGAACGGGAGGTTCATGTCGGTGCGTAAACATGTGATTCGAGTAGGCATTGCATATCAACCATTTCTCATGTGTCCTCTTGACTAAAAACTAAAAGGAAGGCATGCACATGCAAGGAGAAGATGCAATGATGGGAGTCCTAGATAATTTTAGAATAGATCAAGCAGATGCTTCAACTTGTGGTTGTTCTTGACACTACATACTTTGCCTTTCAACCCCCATGAGGCCAAACTGTGTATTGCATCATTCTTTGCTTGGTGCATTCCTTTCCATGGAGTATGTCACAAGGAGAAAGGACGTGGGGCTAATTAGTCAGTTCCTCTTAATAGGTTTTGGCCTTGTCACACGAGCGCATACTTTTAGTTTTGTCGTTCCGCTAGATGTTAGAAAGATGTAGCTCTTAATAGGCAATATAGCCCAAGGAATAATGGAACATGATGCCTGCTTATTTTTTTCATGCGTCCATATTTCATGGGAGAATACATACATGCATATGCATCATGGTATCTTCCCACATAGTACCTAGATTTTTACCATCACGTCCTAGTCCCATGCTATCTATTTTTCTTTGCGTGGAGTCCCACGCTATTCATTTTTGAGGAAAGACTCCCACGCTAGTTGAATGCATCTGCCCGCCTAGTACGCTAGTTGTTTTAGCAGCACATCCTAGTACCACGATGTTTAATTTTTTCATGTAGTTCCATGCTAGTTTTTTCTTTTGAGGAAAGAGTCCACGCTAGCTATTTCTAGGGAGAGTCCCACGTTTTTTTTCTATCGAATATGAAAAGTTCGACCCTAGTATTTTTTTTCACGCTATTGTTTTTTCTATTGTATAGTCAAAGATCCACGCTAGTTTTTTTTTAGAGAATAGTCCCGCGCTAGTTGTTCCCGTGCTAGTTCTCTTTATCATAGGGAAACGTGAATGAAATGGTTTATTTTTTTAATGTAATTGGTAGGCAATTTTTCCACTTAAAACTAATCTAACGGCCCTCGTATTTTAGTCCATAAATTAAATGGTTGGATTTCTCTTTTTTTGGGGGGGGATTTTCTAGCCTATTTCTCTTTTTTCCCGAGTGCACCGCATGCCTTAGCTATGTTCCGGCTCTCGATGCTAGTCGCACGCCTAGACGGTGCTGGCTTCTAACATGTACATGGCTCGTAGACATAGTACACTATGCATGTGGTATTGGTTGTCGTGTCTCATAGTACGGAATTTAATGTTAGCATGCCGAGCAGGAAAACGTCCGTGACATGAGGTATTTGTGGTTTTTTATTTATTTTCTGTTGCCTTATGTACGTGGGAGTATTGATCGAAATAGACTTGCCGAAGCAGTCAAGCACCATCCGTTGATGAAATGTTTTTTATGTGGGATAATATTGATGAAAAATTGGGACATGCAATCATGCATGGATCTTTGTTTCATTCCTTTCTTGTGGAGTCGATCACACATGCAAGATCCCTGTCCAAAAAATTCTTGGCTATTTTCTCCAGGTAAGATATTTATTTTCTTTGACATACATGCATGTGTCAAAAAAAAATCTGCATGCATGCAAAATATATGGAAGAGGTAGTTAAGGTGCAAGTTGGTTATCCTTTTTAGGTGACAATTCCTTTTTTTCTTTGACGTGCATGCATGAGTTTATTTTTGTGGGGTGACGTGCATGCATGAGTTAACCTGGCAAAATTGGTCATGATCCTTTAGGTTAGGGCTCTTTTTTTTTACGTGCATGAATGAGTAAACGTGACCAAGTTGGTTCCTTTTTTGAGGTGGGATATTTTTTAACGTGCATGCATGTTGGAGATCTAAATCATGGGCATGAATCTATATGTGTGTCAACTTGGTTTGGACCCACCATATTATGGTACGCAGATCAAACGGATAGAGATTAAAAGTAATAATTGATCTATCTGATCAAGGGTCAATATTTTTTGATTAACATGGAATTTTTAGGATAATTCTATTCTATTTCTTATGGTTAGCCCATCAAGTACTTTTTATATATAATAGATAGATAGATGTTGCGTGCTTATCCTACTGGTTCGATAATCTTGGTCTCATCACTGAGAGAGATACCTACCGTAGCTGTGTCGTATCATCCCTTTCTCTTTAGGGAAATACCGACATAGGTCAAGTCGCATCAAAAGGAATTTCTTGCACCATTACTGGGGAGGATCAAGTCAAGATAGTCTCCCGACAACTCGCCACGCCGTTGCCGGGAAGACATCATCAACATCTATCAGGTTCCTAATCACAAATCCCATCTCCTTACAATCTACATTATATGCCATTTGCCTCTCGTTTTCATGTCCCCCACTTCACAAAACCTTGCCATTTTATTCGTCCTCTTTTTCGTTCGTCGTTTTCTCGTGAGATCTGTTTTTTTGTACTCTTGTTTGCGTAGTTGCGATGTCTCAAGAAAATACCAAGCTGTGCGACTTTTCCAATACAAATAACAATGATTTTAATAGCACTCCTATTGCTCCTCCCGCCACTAGTGTGGAGTCTTGTGATATTAATGCTGCTTTGTTGAATCTCGTCATGAAAGATCAATTTTCTGGTACTCCTAATGAGGATACCACGTCCCATCTTAACACATTCATGGAATTATGCGATATGCAAAAGAAAAAAAGATGTGGACAATGATATTGAGAAGTTGAAATTATTCCCGTTTTCTTTGCGAGATCGTGCAAAAATTTGGTTTCTTCTTTGCCTCGCAATAGTATCGATTCTTGGGATAAGTGCAAGGATGCTTTTATTACTAAGTATTTCCCGCCCATGGAAATTATTTCCTTAGGACAAAAATCATGAATTTTGAAAAACTTGAGCATGAATATGTTGTGCAATCTTGAGAAATAATGAAATTGATGCTAAGTAATTATCGTACTCATGGCTTAAATCTTTGGATGATGATACAAAAATTTTATTCGGGATTGAACTTTGTTTCTAGAAATATTTTAGATTTCGCCGCGAGAGGTACTTTTTTAGAAATTAGTTTGGGTGAAGCTACTAAATTGCTTGATAATATTATAGCAAATTATTCACAATGGCATATCGAAAGAGCTCCTACTAGTAAAAAAGTTAATTCGGTTGAAGAAATAAATTCTTTGAGTGAAAAAGTTGATGCTCTTATGAAATTGTTTGCTAATAAAAGTGTTCCTATTTATATTAATGATGTGCCTTTGTCTACCTTGATTGAGGCAAATAGTGATTCCGTAGATGTGAATTTTGTCTCGCGAAACAATTTCAATAACGACGCTTATAGAGGTAATATTAATCCTAGGCCTTTTCCTGGAAATTCCACTAATAATTAATGTAATTCCTATGGTAATCCTTCTTATAATAATAATAGGAACACCTCTAATCTTGAGAATAATATTAAAGAATTTATCGAAGCTCAAAAAGTTTTCAATAATACGATAGAAGAAAAGTTGAATAAGATTGATCATATGTCTAGAAGCATTGATAGAATTTCTCACGACGTAGAAAATACAAGTTGAAATTTTTTGTGCCTAAGGTTGAAGAATCAATTAAAGCTTTATATGTTTCTATGGATGAAATTAAGAAAAGAGCCGCTATGCTTAGAGCTAAGAGAATTTTTAGAAAGAGTGTTTTCTAGCGATTGCTTTCATAAAAATGATGAAGATCTTGAAATGATTGGTGTTTCTTCTATTGATTCTTTGTGTAATAAAATTAAAATTGATGATAAATGGACTGAAGAAGAGTCAACTTTAGTTAGAAGGCGTCCTGATAATTTGGAGGGTGAAAATCTTGTTGAAAAAATTGATAAAAGTGGGTTTAGAGAGGTCAAAACTCTAACTAGTGATGTGCCACTCTTTTGGTTTACAAAGACTTTAATTATGATAATTGTTCTTTGATTGATTGTATTTCTTTGTTGCAATCCATGATAAATTCACCCCGTGCTTATGAACAAAATAAAGCTTTTACTAAACATATCGTTGATGCTATGATGAAAGGTTTGGAAGAAAAGTTGGAATTAGAGATTTCAATCCCTAGAAAATTACATGATGAATGGGAACCTACTATCAAAGTCAAGATTAAAAATTATGAGTGTTTTGCTTTATGCGATGTGCTTGGTCTTACCAATATTAAAGAGTGTTCTTTAAATTTGCACATGGCGGATTCTACTATTAAAAAGCCTATGGGAGGAATTAATGATGTTCTTATTGTTACAAATAGGAATTATGTGCCCATAGATTTCATTGTTCTTGATATTGATTGCAATACGTCTTGTCCTATTATACTTGGTAGATCGTTCTTACGTATTATTGGAGCCGTGATTGATATGAAAGAAGGCAATATTAAATTTCAATTTCCACTAAGAAAGGGAATGGAACACTTCCCTAGAACAAGAACTAATCCACCATATGAATCAATCATGAGGGCATCTTATCGATCTAGAAATAAAGATGACAATACTTAGATCTATGCATTATGCCTAGCTAGGGGCATAAAATGATAGCGCTTGTTGGGAGGCAACCCAATGAATAAAATTTATTTTTGTCATTTTCTTTCTGTTCTTGAGTGTTTGCACAATTATGCTACTGTTATGATTGTGTTTTTTGTGTTTAATTAGTGGTTTTTTCCAAGCAAAGCGTTTGGGATCATGTTGGGTAGTTGATTTGATCTTGTTGAATAACAAAAACTTTTGCGCCCAGTAAAACAATTTTATTTTTTCACAGAAGCGCGATAAAATCCTGATTTTCGTGCACAATATTGATATACAAATGTCCCACGTTGTCCTAATTTTCATAATTTTTGGAGTTACAGAAGTATTCAAAGTTTTCAGACTAGTACAGACTGTTCTGTTTTTGACAGATTCTGTTTTCTTTGCGTTGTGTGCTTATTTTGATGAATCTATGGTTTGTATTGGAGGGTATAAGCTATAGTAAAGTTGGAATACAGTAAATATAATGCCAAAATAAAATATGAATGGGTTTGCAACAGTACTTAGAGTAGTTATTTGCTTTGTTATACTAATGGACCTCACGAAGGTTTTGTTGAGTTTTGTGTGATTGAAGTTTTCAAGTTTTGGGTGAGATCACGATGGATGAAGGAATAAGGAGTAAGAAGAGCCTAAGCTTGGGGATGCCCATGGCACCCCAAGTTATTATCTGTCGGTGTACAAAAGTAGGGGTCCCTTTTTGTACCCCTTTACTTGTAGGCAGGCAGTCGCAGCCCCACACCCGTGGCCACACTTGGCGGAGCAGAAGAAGCCAAGGTTACCAGAGCCGTGCTCAAGACCAGAAGCATGAAGAACTGAGGGGCGAGGTGAAACTCCCCCGGCAAGGTCCTTGCCGGGGCGGCCTTCACGGCCCCGGCAAGAACCTTGCCGGGGCAACTTGCCCAACGCCAGCAGGGCTGCCACCCTTAAGCCTAAGAGTTCCGACGCCCTCAACCACATTGGAACCAAAGCTCGGGAGGCGCCTCCATGGTGGCATGCAGATCTTTGAGAAGACCAAGAACATACAAGACAAGATGAGAATCAAAAGACGAAGATCCTTGCTGAGGATACCCACGAGACCCCCCGACAAGACCCTTGCCAGGGACGCCCACGACGCCGCAGCAAGACCCTTGTCGACGCCCCTGCAAGACCCTTGCCGAAGACATCCGCGGGGCCGCAGCCAGGCCCACACCTGCCAAGACTCCACCGCCGTTCCCACACAGCTGCCGGCCCACCAACTAGGCGAGCACCTACGTGGCGACATGCGGCCTCCAGGCTAACTCAGTAAGCACCTGCGTGGTGGCATGCAGATCTTTGTGAAGACTCTGTCACCGCACCAACTCAGCAGCCAGCCAGCCAACGTGGCACTACACGCCTCGTCAGTTCGGACACGCGTCAAAGCCAGGCGAGGCGGCGACAGTTGGGATGAGCTTCCTTGCCGTCCCCGATAAAGCAAGAAGGGCACATCGGCAGAGCATTGAATGCATTTGTCCTACGGTGCCAGGAGATAAACTCGACTACTGTACAAGTTTCCACCTCCTGTGCGCCACTGTGGCAGCCCCTCTTGGCTATAAAAGGAGAACCGCGGCGTACTGAGAGAGGATTTGGAACTTTTTGGACCCTACACGCTTTGTAGCTAGTCCAAGAACACGAGATAAACATAAACCAACAAGAGTAGGGTATTACGCATCACTTGCGACCCGAACCTGGATAATCCCCCCATGTTTATCCCTCAAACCAGCTCTTTCCACAGCCCCGTGACCGGCACCGTAGCAAAAGGGATTCTTCATGATCCCGTAGGTGTCGTCCCCCCCCCATCTTTGGTGCGCCAGGTAGGGGAGGCAAGCTGTGAAAATCTGGCTTGAAGGTCAGCGCATCGACTCTTTCATGGGGATGGCTCGAAGGGAGAGGGCGACATTGATCAGCTGCCCTCTGGTGTCGTTCGCAGCTTCGACAGCCATTCGCGCCCTGAAAAGCTAAGTCGTGCAAAATTTTGGATAATTTCATTTATATAAGTCTGTCTTCCTCGAAAGATCTCACTCCTTGTATGGGAAACCTGCACGCAGTGGGACCCTTCCGCTATTGGCAACACCCTTGTCTCTGTCTCAAGTCTGCTTGACAGTTCATGCAGCCGCGCTGAGAACGGCAAGGTGGCCTATCCGCTATTAGCAACGCCCTTGTCTCTGTCTCGAGTCTGCTCGACAGTTCAGGCGGCCGCGCCGAGAACGGCAAGGTGGTTTGCCCGGCAGCAAGCGCCCTCCCGGCAGGGTGCTAAGGATCCGTCCTCAAACCACCACGGCATGGGTTTACACGCCGACAGCCTTATCTCACCAAGCGTAGGGTGCAAACATACAAAGAAAGATCTAACGGGAAGATAGCATGCGTGACATTGAAGTACTTCAGAGTTATATTACATCAAATAATCACTACGGTTCTAACTTAAGATAAAATTGTCTTGGTCTTGAACTCGCAACGGCGACGAGAAAAGGGGTGCCTAGTCCCGGCGCTGGCCCTCCACCCTCTCAACTCAGTCAACGCATTTGATGATGGGCTTGATACGCTCCTTGAGCACCGTGAGGTCCGCCTCCTCCGGCAATCTCTCCAACGCGTTGGCAAACTTGGTGAGCACCTTGGTCAGGGCGCCCCGACGGAGCCTTCGGGACTCGTTGGCCAGTTCCTGGGTTGGAGCGGAGCTGCTCCAGGGCTCCAAGAACGCCCTCGAAGAACAGGGTTAGTTTGGCATTGGGACTCATGTTCAGCTCCGGGGAGTACCTCACATTCGGCATCCCCATGGCAGCCAGGTTCGTGGTGACCCTGCCGGCGGTGTCGGCGAGGCGACTGACCCAACGATTTATGCCCTCCGCGTACTCCTTGTGTTCAGCGACATCATTCCTCCCCAGCCGCCTCTCCTCCTCCAGGTCCTTGGTCAGGGTCTCTTCCCGGGCCCTGACCTCCAAAAGCGTCCCCTCAAGGCCCTCCAGCTTCAGCTTCAGGTCATTGATGGAGTCGTTGGCTTTGGAAAGAAGCTCGACCTTGCCAAGGACTATGGCCTGCGCCTCCGCTAAAGCACCGTTAGCTGCGTCCTTCTCCTCCGTCAGCTCCAGGACCTATTTCTTCAACCCATCCCGATCCACCTTTAGCTCCTTCACGTTGCCGGCATGGACCAGGGCTTGAGCATTGAGTGCCTCCTTGTGCCTCTGCTCCAGCTCCTAGGTCCATTGCGCGACGAGCTTCTCGACCTCCTCATCCTTGCCGCGGAGTGTGGCGGCGAGTGCCTTCTCACGAGCGGTAAGGTCCTCCTCCAGGGAGTTCAGGTCGCCCTGGTGCTAGTGCCGAGAGGCCTTGTCCATGGCAGCTTCTTCCTTCACCGCCTCCTGGGCTTTCTCGACATCAGCCTGCTTCAGGATGAGCTCATGTTTGCGCTTAGCCAGCAGATCCTGGGCAACCTTCAGTTCTTCATGGGCCTGGCGGAATCAGGCCCGCGTCTCGGTGATGCGCTCCCCGAGATCCGTC
Source organism: Triticum aestivum (assembly GCF_018294505.1). Lineage (NCBI taxonomy): Eukaryota > Viridiplantae > Streptophyta > Magnoliopsida > Poales > Poaceae > Triticum > Triticum aestivum. The sequence continues at coordinate 26,159,348 of NC_057812.1, forward strand.
TCCGCCTTGTCCACCGCTGCCATCCTCGATTTTGCCCTGTCCAGACGGGCACGGTGGAGCGCCTGGAGCTTTTGGAAGTTGACGCTCATGGCCCGAAGGAGCTGCTCCTCTTGGGAACCGCCACCACCGGCGCTCGGTTCGTCAACAACCTCAAGCCCGGCGGCGGCAAGGGCCTCATCGTCGAACACCTCCCCCTCGGTTGGCGCCCTGGTGCTCGTCATTCCTGGGAGGTGGACGAACAGGTCGTCAGCCACCCTCAAGTACTTGCCCGAGCCAGAGGTGGCAGAGGAGGAAGGTTGGTCGTCAACCACCCACTCCTTGGCAGCGGCCTTGCCGGCCTCTCCAGCAGGCCCCTTGCCGGCCTCCTCAGCAGCGGCCTTGCTGGCCTCCCCAGTAGGCCCCTTGGCGGCATCCTCAGCGGCGGTCTTGGCGGCCTCCTCATTGGCGATCTTGTTGGCCTCGGCCCCGGCGTCCCTGGCGACCTCCTCGATGATAGTGTCAATGTCCTCCCGGTCCGCCGAGGAAGGGTCTGGATACCAAGAAGGGGAATGAGGTGGAGCCAAGGTCGAGGTTCAAAAAGAAGAAGAAAGAACAGGACGGGAAACAAACGACTTACCCACACCGGGCTGGGAAGAAGTGGCGCTCTCCCCGCCAGCAGTCGTTGCCGGGGCAGAACCCCCGGCACCCAAGTGCATGGGCTCGGTGGTGGATGTGCTTGGTGGTGGATGCCCTTGGCGGGGACGCCCCTCGGGGTGATGTAGTCGAGGGGGGCGGCGTGTTGGGGGTGGCCCTCGGCGGCTCCTCCTGCTGTCGTTCTTCTCCTGCAAACCCGGCAAGGTCAGCATCAAGGATTCACACCCCAATGTTCACTAGTGGAGGAGTGAGTGATGAGCTTACGCTGGGGGCTGAAGCGGGGGCTACGTCGGGGGCTGCTGTCCGGGCTGCTCTCCACTAGCAACGGCGTATGCGAAGCACCCGCCAGGGGCTTGTCGCCCATCGATGCCTTGGCCTTCTTTGCCACCCTCTAGGCCAGCGTCTCCATGTCCCTGTGAAGATAACATCAAATCAAAGGGGGATAACACACAGTAAAGTCAGGAGATGATGTGGGGGGGGGAATACTTACTCTTCCTCCACCTCCTCCTCCACTAGCTTCCTCTTCCTCGCCGGGCTAAAAGATTCGAGGTCGAACTCGGCCTCCAAGGTGCTGTCCGAAGGAGAAGGGGAAGGGGATGGGGTCCGGTGCCGCTTGGACGAGGAGGAAGCAGTCGATGTCCTCTTCGCCACCGCGGCCTCCGCCTCCTTCTTAGCTGTCACGGCCTTCATTGCCCTCGTCTCGCACATGAGCTGCTCCTGGACCGGCTGACGCTACATGGTCCTGCCGGGCTAGACCGGCTCACCAGAGCTAGCCCACCACAGGACGCGCTGCCGCCCCGCGGCCGGGGGGGTGGTCATTCGCCTCGACCTCCTCTTCGGACGACTCGTCGCCCGCATCTTCAACAAGTGGGGTGTCGGCGTCGGCGCCGCTGGCCTCGCAGGAAGACTCCGCCCACTGGGCGAGTTCCTTCTCCTTCACGGCCTCGTTGGCCTCCTCCTCTACGGCGCCAACGCTGCCGGCCTCCCTGGCGAGCACCGCCTCCGCCGCCCTAGCAGCGATGTAGTCCAGCTCTGCCTTGGTGGCTCTTCGATGAGCAGCGGCTCATCACGGACATAGCTCTCCGACAAAGTGTCGAAGAACTCTTGCACCTTCTCCGCTGGCGGCTCGGCCCTGGCCGGGTCAAGGCCATGCGCGTTGAAGTCCGGCATCATGGCGGACTGGCGAGAGTTGTTGCTCAGTGGGACCACTCCCGTCAGCACCCCAAATAGGGGCCCCTTGACAGCCTTGCTGGCCTTCGCGGCCCTGTCGGTCCTCTCAGCCTGCGGTCACTGTTCACGTCGAGCTGAAAGAGCCTTTGACAGAAATGGGCGTGCCTCATCACCGTGAAGTTGTGCTTCGGGCCAGGTCGGAGCCTCATGATGTCGGCTGCGTTCCTGAAATCCCAAGCCGGCCTCTCCTTGTTGTGCAGCGGGGCGATTCGGCGCCGGATGAAGTTGGCCCCGATCATCTCGAGGGTGAGCCCGGCCATGGTGAGGCGATGGATCCTGGTGGTGGCGACCGTGAGCTTCTCGTCGTGGCGTCGTGGTCGCTCCAATCCCAACGGCGGGTCAGCGGGCTCTGATGAACTCGGCAGAACTCCTGCGGGTCCTTCTCCTCGATCCAGCACCACCGACCCCGCCACTCCTCCCACCTCTCCTTTTGGGCACCCTCTGGATACGAGCCCTTCTCCTGGGTCCTTGGGATCCAGGCAATGCTGCTGGAGATGGCGCCCCTGGCTGGAGACGAGGGGAGAGGTAGTGGCGGAAGAGCGCCGTGCTAATGAGCACCTCGGCAAAGCCCTCGCAGAGATGGGCAAAGAGAGCCATGCACGCCACGGCATTCCGCGTAAAATCTAGAAGATGGAAGCCGTAGGTGCGCATGATGTCGTTGAAGAAGTCAGATAAAGGGGGGCAGAGCCCGCAAGAGAAGAAATCGATGAAGAAGGAGTACCGATTTGGGCCGGCCTCGGCAAAATTGGTGGGGATGACGCGCGTGGAAGGGTGCCCCATCGTCTTTCTCCCCCACAGGGGCAAGAAATAGTTCTTGAGGTGGACCGCGTCGACCCTCGAAGGGAAGTAGGCGAGCTGTGTCAGCCGCACCGCCGACTTGCTCTCCGGCGCCTCCTTCTCCCCGGTGCCCTTGGCCGCTCCCTTGGCCTTGTTGGTTTTGGGTGCCAATGGCGGCTGGGGGAGAGTGAAGGATCAAGAGCAATGGGGGCGCGGTGGCGGCGAGAAGAGGCAAGAGATTTGAATCTTTCGCCCGAGGAAGAAGAAAGGAATGACGATTTCGAGATTGGAAAAGGCACAGAGGGTAAATGAGCAGCGCACCTGTGTTTTCCTCTTTTTATGGGGAAGGCGCGAGCCACCTCTTTACCATGATGTGATGCATACATGCAGCAACCGCCCCACGCATGACCCCCGCGTCACGCATTCAACACTGGTCGTGGGGAAGCGCAACGAGCGAGGGAGTTACTGCAGTAAAAACTCCATCGCGCGTGCGCCCGCGCACTGTTCTGGGCCTGGCCCAATAACGCCTCGCGCTTATATGAGGCCCAGGCCCAGGGGTTCCTGTCGGTGTACAAAAGTAGGGGTCCCTTTTTGTACCCCCTTTACTTGTGCGCGGGAAGTCGCAACCCCATGCCCGTGGCCACACTTGGCGGGGCAGAAGAAGCCAAGGTTACCAGAGCCGTGCTCAAGACCAGAAGCATGAAGAACTGAGGGGCGAGGTGAAAGTCCCCCGGCAAGGTCCTTGCTGGGGCAACTTGCCCAATGCTAGCAGGGCTGCCACCCTTGAGCCTAAGAGTTCTGACGCCCTCAACCACATTGGAACCAAAGCTCGGGAGGCGCCTCCATGGTGGCATGCAGATCTTTGTGAAGACCAAGAACATACAAGACTAGATGAGAATCAGAAGACGAAGATCCTCGGCAAGATCCTTGCCGAGGATACCCACGAGACCCCCCGGCAAGACCGTTCCCGGGGACGCCCACGACATCGCGGCAAGACCCTTGTCGGGGCACCGGCAAGACCCTTCCCGAAGACATCCGCGGGGCCACAGCCAGGCCCACACCTGCCAAGACTCCACCGCCATTTCCACACAGTTGCCAGCCCAGCAACTAGGCGAGCACCTGCGTACATGCGGCCTCCAGGCCAACTCAGCAAGCACCTGCATGGTGGCATGCAAATCTTCGTGAAGACTCTGCCACCGCACCAACTCAGCAGCCAGCCAGCCAGCGTCGTACTACACGCCTCGTCAGTTCAGACACACGTCGAAGCCAGGCGAGGCAGCGACAGCTAGGACGAGCTTCCTTGCCGTCCCCGATAAAGCAAGAAGGGCACGTCGGCAGCGCGTTGAATGCGTTTTTCCTACGGTGCCATGAGATAAACTGGACTACTGTACAACTTTCCACCTCCTGTGTGCCACAGTGGCAGCCCCTTTTGGCTCCAAAAGGAGGCCTGCGGCGTACTGAGAGAGGATTCGGAACTTTTTGGACCCTACATGCTTTGTAGCTAGTCCAAGAACACCATATAAACATAAACTAGCAAGAGTAGGGTATTACGCATCACTTGCGGCCCGAACCTGGATAATCCCCCCTTGTCGATCCCTCAAACCCGCTCTTTCCATAGCCCCGCGCCCGCCAACCGTAGCAAAAGGGATTCTTTATGATCCCGTAGGTGTCGTTTCCCCCGACATTATCCAAAGAGGAACAAGCAACTAAGCTTGGGGATGCCCCCGAGTGGCATCCCCTCTTTCTTCTAACGACCATCGGTATTTTACTTGGAGCTATATTTTTATTCGTCACATATCATGAGTTTTGCTAGGAGCGTCTTGTATTATATGAGTCTTTGCTTGTTTTGCTTTTTATTTTATGTCATCTATCCTTGCTGGACACACCTTTTTGAGAGAGCTAAAAATATGCCATGATTTGTTAGAATTGCTCTTTGTATTTCACTTAAATCTTTTTGAGCTATGGAATTGCTTTAGTGCTCCACTTATATCTTTTTGAGCATGGTGTGCTTTAGTATTTTTGAAGAAATGCTACCATGCTTCACATAGATTTATTTGAGAGTTGGTAATTTTTTTAAGTAATTCTCTCATGCTTCACTTAAATTATTTTGAGAGAAGAAATTTGTTTATGCTCATGTTCTTCACTTAGATTTGTTTGAGCTATCAAAAGCAACATATGAAATTAGTCCCAAAGTGATAGATATTGAAGAGGGATATAATAAAAAAATTCATGAACATCATTGGACAAAATAAACTTGATTCTTTGTAATATTTTTGCGGTATGATGATATAATATGTGAGTCATGTTGATGAGTAATTATGCTTTAGTAAGAATATTGATGTTAAGGTTTGTGATTCCTTATGCAAGCATGAAAGTCAATAGTTATGCAATGAAACTACGGCACAGTTCTTTTGCAAGATTCTCCTAGAATCTGACCCTTACCCAGATTCTCCCAGAATCTTTGAGCCCCATTTGTTTTACAATCCTATCTAGTTAGGGTCTAATTAGGTAGGATTGTAAAACAAAAGGGGGTCAAAGATTCTAGGAGAAGCTAGAGAGGGGCAGATTTTGGGAGAATCCTGCAAAAGAACTGGGCCTACATCCTACTTGTGGTGCATTATTAGGTGTTAGTTATGCTTAATGATCTCTTATGATATCTTCCTTTTCTTGGTTGGATGCTTCTCAATCTTTTGCTAGCCTTCACTTGTACCAAGTGGGATTACTACCCATGCGTCCAAAATCCTTAAATCCAATTTTTGCCATACGAGTCCACTATACCTACCTATATGCGGTATTTTCGTGGTGTTCTAAGCAAATTTGTATGTGCCATCTCTAATCTTCAAAATAAATTTCCTTTTTGTGTGCTCATACCGCTCATGAAACGGTAGGGGGTGGCTGATATTTTTCCACGCTAGATGTGTTATTCTCAAGATGAGTGTTTATTCACTTGTGAGTGCACGAGAGTACGACAAAGGTAATAGCGATGCCCATTCCCGAAATGAAAAATGGATTTACTTTGTGTTGTCAACTAATAAATTCCTTGGAAAGTGTTGGTATGGACGGTACACGTGGATTCGGTTAGCCATGGAATGTGAAAGTTTGGTGAAAAAATGAATACACTTTATTTTTTGGGGAACCGCCGATGATATATCTAGCATGGAAAGTATTGGGAACTACTCAATCGTTTTCGTTGACAGGAAAGGCATGCCACCCAAAATGTTTTATCTTTATATTTTTTTGCTTTGAGCTCTGGCACCTCTACAAATCCCTACTTCCCTCTGCGAAGGGCCTTTCTATTTACTTTATGAAATTCTTATTTTTATTTGAGTCTCCATCTTCTCTTATAAAGCACCAACTAAGGGGGCACTATGATCGTACTTGAGCATTGGGTGTAGCTAATATGCGAGTGTGTTTCATGAATGGATCAATGACTGAGCATAATGGGCTAGGGATAACTTGCTTTATTGTTGATATTTTGAAAGACATGGTTGCTTGTTGATATGCTTGAGTATTGAAATCCTCATGTCAAAACTAGACTACTACTTTGAATCGTATAAAATTCCAAATGCCCATGCTACAAAAGAAAAGAATATGTGATGAACATGTTAGGCAGCATTCCACATCAAAAATTCTATTTTTATCATTTACCTACTCGAGGACGAGCAGGAAATAAGCTTGGGGATGCTGATACGTCTCCAACGTATCCATAATTTTTGATTGTTTCATACTCTTATATTATCATTCTTCGATGTTTTACAATCATTTTATGGCAACTTCATATCATTTTTTGGGAGTAACCTATTGACATAGTTCCCAGTGCCAGTTGCTGTTTTTTGCTTGTTTTTTACTTTGTAGAAAATCAATACCAAACGGAGTCCAAACGCAACGAAACTTTTTGAAGAATTTTTTGGACCAAAAGACACATGATGGGCTAAGGAAGTACCAGAGGGGGCCTCCGAGGGGAGCACAACTCACCTGGGCGCGCCCTGGTGGGTTGTGCCCACTGATACGTCCATTTTGCATCATGCTTTTATATTGATATTTATTGCATTATGGGCTGTTATTACACATTATATCACAATACTTATGCCTTTCTCTCTTATTTTATAAGGTTTACATGAAGACGGAGAATGCCGACAACTGGGATTCTGGACTAGAAAAGGAGCAAATATTATAGACCTATTTTGTACAACTCCAAAAGTCCTGAAACTTCACGGAGAATATTTTTGGAATATATAAAAAATATTGGGCAAAGAAAGTACCAGAGGGGGCCCACCAGCCAGCCACAAGGGTGGAGGGCGCCCCCCATCCTTGTGGGCCCCTTGGTAGGCCCCCAACGCCCATCTTCTGCTATATGGTGTGTTTTGACCTGGAAAAAAGCCAGAAGGAATCTTTCAGGACGAAGTGTCGCCGTCTCGAGGCGCAACTAGGGCAGAACCAATCTAGGGCTCCGACGGAGCTGTTCTGCCGGGGAAACTTCCCTGCAGGAGGGATAAATCGAAGCCATCATCATCACCAATGATCCTCTCATCGAGAGGGGGTCAATATCCATCAACATCTCCACCAGCGCCATCTCCTCTCAAACCCTAGTTCATCTCTTGTATCCGATCTTTTTTCCCAAAACTTCAGATTGGTACCTGTGGGTCGCTAGTAGTGTTGATTACTCCTTGTAGTTGATGCTAGTTGGTTTATTCGGTGGAAGATTATATTTTCAGATCCTTAATGATAATTAATACTCCTCTAATCTTGATCATGAATATGCTTTGTGAGTAGTTACGTTTGTTCCTGAGGACATGGGAGAAGTCTTGTTATAAGTAATCATGTGAATTTGGTATTCGTTCGATATTTTGATGAAATGTATGTTGTCTTTCCTCTAGTGGTGTTATGTGAATGTCGACTACGTGAAAATTCACCATTATTTGCGCCTAGGGGAAGGCATCGGGAAGTAATAAGTAGATGATGGGTTGCTAGGGTGATGATGTTGCTTGAAGCTACGTCAGTATTTCCCCAAAGACGATGGGATGATGCAGCACAGCGGCGGTACGTATTTACCTCAGATGTGAAACCAAGGTTATCGAACCAGTAGGAGAACCAAGCAACACACCGTAAACAACACCTGCACACAAATAACAACTTCTCGCAACCCGACATGTAAAAGGTGTTGTCAATCCCTTTCGGGTAGCGGTGCCCTAAGATGGGCAAACATACGTGAATAAAATTGTTATAGATTGATAGATCAAACGCCAAATAAAATAAATAAGAATAAATTGCAGCAAGGTATTTTTGTATTTTGGTTTAATAGATCTGAAAATAAAAGCAAAGGAAAATATATCGCAAAGGCAAATAATATGAGAAAGAGACCCGGGGGCCGTAGGTTTCACTAGTGGCTTCTCTCGAGAAAAATAGCAAAATGTGGGTGAACAAATTACTCTTGGGAAATTGATAGAAGTTCAAATACTCATGATGATATCCAGGCAATGATCATTACATAGGCATCACGTCCAAGATTAGTAGACCGACTCATGTCTGCATCTACTACTATTACTCCACACATCGTCCGCTATCCAGCTTGCATCTAGTGTACTAAGTTCATGGAGAAATGGAGTAATGCAATAAGAACGATGACATGATGTAGACAAGATCTATATATGTGTCGGTTCCCCTTCTGTCACTGGGTTCAAGCACCGTAAGATCGAACCCACTACAAAGCACCTCTTCCCATTGCAAGATAAATAGATAAAGTTGGCCAAACAAAACCCAAATATCGGAGAAGAAAGATCCCAACAAAACACACTGCAAAAAGAGTTACATCATATGGATCTTCAAGAGACAATTGTATTGAGAATCCAAAGAGAGAGAGGAAGCCATCTAGCTACTAAATACGGACCCGAAGGTCTACAAAGAACTACTCACGCATCATCGGAGAGGCACCAATGGATGAGGTGAACCCCATCCGAGATGGTGTCTAGATTGGATCTGGTGGTTCTGGACTCTCCGGCGGCTGGAATTGATTTTCGTTGATGCCTTTAGGGTTTCTGGAATATTTGGGTATTTATAGAGCAAAGAGGCGGTCCGGGGGGCACCCGAGGTGGGCAAAACCGACCAAGGCGCGCCTGGACCTCCTGGCCCGCCCTGGCGGGTTGTGCTCTCCTCGGAGCACCCCCTAGGCACAGCCAGGGCCCATTAGGTGTCTTCTAGTCCAAAAAAAATCTTCGTAAAGTTTCGTTGCATTTGGACTCCGTTTGGTATTGATTTCCTATGATGTAAAAAACATGCATAAAACATCAACTGGCACTTGACACTATGTCAATAGGTTAGTACCAAAAAATGATATAAAATGACTATAAAATGATTAGAAAACATCCAAGATTGATAATATAACACCATGGAACAATCAAAAATTATAGATACATTGTATATGTATCAGCATCCCCAAGCTTAACTCCTACTCGTCCTCGAGTAGGTAAGTGATAAAAATATAATTTTTGATGTGGAATGCTGCCTATCATATCATATCATATTTCTTTTCTTTATAGCATGGACAATTGGACTTTTATATTGTTCAAAGAAATAGTCTAGTTTTGACATGATAACTTAAATACTCAAGCATATCAACAAGCAACCATGTCTTTCAAAATATCAATGCTAAAATAAGTTATCACTAGCCTATCATGCTCAATCATTGATCCATTCATGAAACACACTGGCATATTAGCTACACCCAATACTCAAGTACGATCATATTACCTCCTAGTTGGTGCTTTTTGATACCCCACAATTATAGGGGATCAATTGTAGCCTCTTTCGATAAGTAAGAGTGTCGAACCCAACGAGGAGCTAAAGGTAGAACAAATATTCCCTCAAGTTCTATCGACCACCGATACAACTCTACGCACGCTTAACGTTCACTTTACCTAGAACAAGTATGAAACTAGATGTGCTTTGTAGGTGTTGTTGGATAGGTTTGCAAGATAATAAAGAGCGCGTAAATAAAAAGTAGGGGCTGTTTAGATGAAGACACAACTAATTAGGTTTAGTAGAGGGTTTTTTGTCACGAGAAAGTTATTTGTCCCTAGGCAATCGATAACTAGACCAGTAACCATTATTGCAAATTTATTTGAGGGAGAGGCATAAGCTAACATAGTTTCTCTTCTTGGATCATACGTACTTATGATTGGAACTCTAGCAAGCATCCGCAACTACTAAAGATCATTAAGGTAAAACCCAACCATAGCATTATAAGGCATCAAGTCCTCTTTATTTCCATACGCAAACAACCTACTTACTCGGGTCTGTGTTTCTATCACTCACGCCACCCACCATAAGCAAATCATGAACATATTGCAAACCCTACAGCAGGGATCCCTCACGCTTGCGCGAGACGGAGAGCACCATAGGACAACAGCAATAATAAAACATGCAACTCAAACCAATCACGATCATCAATTAACTCATAGGACAAAATAGATATACTCAAACATCATAGGATAGCCATACATCATTGGGAAATAATATATAGCATTTAGCACCATGTTTAAGTAGAGATTACAGCGGGTAAAAGAGGGGTTACACTGCTGCATAGAGGGGGAAGAGTTGGTGATGATGGCGGTAAAGTTGTTGGTGTAGATTGCAGTGATGATGATGGCCCCGGCAGCGTTCCGGCGCCACTAGAAGAGAGGGGAGAGAGCCCCCTTCTTCTTCTTCTTCCGTGACCTTCTCCCTAGACGTGAGAAGGGTTTCCCCTCTGGTCCATGGCCTCCATAGTGGCGGAGGGGCGAAAGCCCCTCCGAGATTGGATCTATCTCTCTGTCTCTCTCTCTTTCTGCGTTCCTGATTCCACCCTTTCACCATTTCTTATATTCTCGGAGATCCATAACTCCGATTGGGCTGAATTTTGGACACGATTTTATCCGGATATTATGTTTCTTGCAGCAAAAGAAGGGCACCAACCGCCTTACGGGGTGTCCATGAGAGTCAGGGGTGCGCCCCTGCCTCGTGGGCCCCTCGAGCATCGTCTCGCGTTGATTTCACTTCCCAAAATTCACATATATTCCAAAAAAAATCTTCATCAGTTTTTATCCCGGTTGGACTCCGTTTGATATGATTTACTATGAAACAAAAAACATGCAACAAACAGGAACTGGCACTGGGCACTGGATCAATATGTTAGCCCCAAAAATAGTATAAAAAGTTGCCAAAAGTATATGAAAGTTGTATAATATTGGCATGGAACAATCAAAAATTATAGATACGATGGAGACGTACATATCAGCATCCCCAAGCTTAATTCCTTCTCGTCCTCGAGTAGGTAAATGATAAAAAGATAATTTTTGATGTGGAATGCTACCTAGAATAATCTTGATCATGTAATCTAATCATGGCGGGAATATTAAGACACGAGTGATTCAAAGCAATAGTCTATCATTTGACATTAAGACAACAATACTTCAAGCATACTAATAAAGCAATCATGTCTTTTCAAAATAACATAGCCAAAGAAAGTTATCCCTATAAAATCCTATGGTCTGGCTATGCTGCATCTTCACCACACAAAATATTCAAATCATGCACAACCCTGTTGACAAGCCAAGCAATTCTTTCATACTTTTTATGTTCTCAAACCTTCTCAACTTTCACACAATACATGAGCGTGAGCCATGGATATAGCACTATAGGTGGAATAGAATATGATGATGGAGGTTGTGTGGAGAAGACAAAAAGGAAGAAAGTCTCACATCAACGCGGCTAATCAACGGGCTATGGAGATGCCCATCAATTGATGTCAATGCAAGGAGTAGGGATTGCCATGCAACGGATGCACTAGAGCTATAAGTGTATGAAAGCTCGAACTGAAACTAAGTGGGTGTGCATCCAACTTGCCTGCTCATGAAGACCTCGGGCATTTGAGGAAGCCCATCATCGGAATATACAAGCCAAGTTCTATAATGAAAATTCCCACTAGTATATGAAAGTGATAACTCAAGAGACTCTCTATATGAAGAACATGGTGCTACTCTAAAGCACAAGTGTGGTAAAAGGATAGTAACATTGTCCCTTCTCTCTTTTCTCTCATTTTTTATATTTTTTTCTCTTTTTTTCTCTTTTTTTTATTTTTTCGTAGGCTTCTTTGGCCTCTCTCTTTCTCTTTTTTGGGCTTCTTTGGACACTTTTATTTTGATAACCTCACATGGGACAATGTTCTAATAATGATGATCATCGCACATTTATTTACTTACAACTCAATATTACAACTCGATACTAGAAAAAAAATATGACTCTATATGAATGCCTCTGGCAGTGTACCAGGATGTGCAATGATCTAGCGTAGCAATGACATCAAAAAATGGACAAGCCATGAAAACATCATGCTAGCTATCTTACCATCATGCAAAGCAATATGACAATGATGCTCAAGTCATGTATATGAATATGATGGAAGTTGCATGGCAATATATCTCGAAATGGCTATGGACTAGCACAAATGCCCGTGCGTTGCAATGGAAAAGCATACCAATTCCTATGGAGCATGGTTGATGAGGTCGAGGAACTATGTCAAGTGACAACGGTCGCTCATGACAAAATAAAAAGATGCATGATTTGAGGATCAAATCATGAAACTTAGAACATGGGTTATGATCCGGAGTAAAAAAATATGGAAACTTTCGAGCCTTTGTGTTACAATGGTAGAGGAAAATTGACCCGTACTAAGATTTATTGAGATTATTTACATCGACAATTCATGGAAAATTTAGCCTTATCAAGACATGTAGAACACGTGAATGAAATGTTTTCAACAATCATTTTGTTATTTGATTTTGAGGGATTTTATTTTGTAGAAACAGATCGAAAAATTAGATGTGTATTATGAGAATTTTAAATATATAAATCTTTAAATTAAAATTCTCATATTTGTAGTTCAAATCTTAATTTTAACCTAATTGGTGCCTACATTTTTAGAAATAAAAATATGAAATAAATACTAATGAAATATATATAGATTTGTCGTAGACTTTCTTTCAATTTGCTGGTTGTCTACCATCCCAGTAAGTGTTCTTACCACTGCATGTCATGTATTTGTTTTGACAGATATATTTCGCATGTGTGATCATTTCTCCTTTTTCTTTCTTGCGTTTTTTGTCAATTTTGTCACCTAAGGTTCATATTATTCGAGTCTTGCTTAGTCCGCGTGAAAATGAATGAGCGTCTATGTGCTAGAGAGAAATCAAGTGAGGTGATCCTAAAATAGTCAATTTGAGGCAATAGAAACCAATTAGGAGACTCATAGTGTGTGTGTTGTGCTTCTTCAGTATTGGTTTTTTCTTTTGGATGTTTGTCTGCTGCTGATTATGTAAGATATTAGATTGTATTTGTTACACATGCATGTGGCAGAGTTGTATATACATATTTTCTTAGTGAAGTATATACATCTATTAATAGTGTGCGTCTCCGGAGGTCAACTTATATGTTGTTTGCTTTTTCAACTAATCTGTTATCTATATATATTATTTTCAAAACAAAACAAAAATTAATATTTTTTAGACTAACTTCACGTCAGGTTTGATCCACTAATCTCGGCAGGGCCCTCATAAAGAAAATGTAGGCTCATGCACGCACTACACTACTTGCATGCAACAGGAAAAACTGCTAATGCAGGTTCATGGCTAACATCCGCGCGGCTCCCCCGCAAAAAAACATCCACGCGGCTCATTGCACTTCAAACAGCACGCTGCTCACCTGGCCCGTCAGCGCTCGCGCATGTAGCCTACCTTGCCACAACACACGTGCACGTCACCTACATTGCCGCTGCACCCGTGCGCGTCGCCGCCGGTGGTGATTGGCCGGTTCGCTCGGTCCGTCCCGGGCTTCGCCGTCACCCGTCGGTCCCTGAAAACATGATCAGGTGGTCGGCGCTGTCTTGTCCGGACCACCGGCAGCCAGTCCAAAAGGTGGCTCAGTGAGGGACCGGAACGGTCCGGACGGTGTCCACCCTACACCTGCTTGATAAAGTGAAGAGCGTGCGTCTTGACTCCAAGCTCCGTGTCTTCATCTTCATCGGCATCCGGCATGATGAAGCAGACGGCAAGCGGCGATGCAGCGTCATGGTGCCGAGCTCCTCATCCTTGTCTTCGGCAGCTTCCGCGTGGTGAAGTGTTTCGCTCGAGGTTCAAGTTGGTGAAGCAACTCCAGCGTGACCGTGCATGGCCGGGCATCGTCGTCCGAAGTCATGGCATGTGGACGTAGCAGGTAGTGGGCAGTGTCATTGGCGCACTCTAGACAGCTATGTTGGAGAGCTTGATGTGGACACGACGATCCTACGACGATGGCGCCGATGGTTTGCTGCATCTTTACGATTTCCTGGGTCTTGTGTGACAGCTCCATCCATCATCATCGTGGTGTGCTTGCATCGTCAGCTGAGTAGTCCGCCGGGTACACGTGCGCCTCTGACGAGCCCGACGGCCTACTCTTTAGCCTATACGTTTATGTGCTGCTCGCTCCTGGCTGCCCCCTTGGAGCACTCGCCCGTGCTCTTTTGTCTCCAGGTGCTCACGCCAGATGCAATCTTCTCTGGTTGTTCTTACCTTGGTGCGTTTTGTGCCCTTTCTCTTAACCTCCCCTTGCTGCGTACTTGAATTGTGTGTTTTTTTGTGTATGCTTGTGTGCAGGTCGGGCTCAAAAAAGGAATCTTCATAGACGAATACGTGTTGGCCGTGTACATGCCTTATATATGAAGTAACGTTATGTAGATCTATTTTTAAATATCAACCATCTATCTTTAGCATTAATACAAAATCAACGAATATAAAGGGATGACCTATGGAGAACTATGAAATCTTCCGTCCTTTAATATTAGCTATAGATATAGATATAGAAATGCCATGATAGGTAGGTATGGTGGTTGTTTTGAGGAAGATATAAGGAGGCTTATGTGTGATAGAGCGTATCATATCACGGGGTTTGGATGCACCGGTGAAGTTTTCACCGACTCTCAAGGTGAGAAAGGGCAATGCACGGTACCGAAGAGGCTAGCAATAATGGAAGGGTGAGAGTGCGTATAATCCATGGACTCAACATTAGTCATAAAGAACTCACATACTTATTGCAAAAATCTATTATTTATTAAAACAAAGACTACGCGCATGCTCCTAGGGGGATAGATTGGTAGGAAAAGACCATCGCTCGTCCCCGACCGCTACTCATAAGGAAGACAATCAATAAATACCTCATGCTCCAACTTCGTTGCATAACGGTTCACCATACGTGCATGCTACGGGAATCACAAACTTCAACACAAGTATTTTTACAATCCACAACTACCCACTAGCATGACTCTAATATCACCATTATTATATTGCAAAACTATTGCAAGGAATGAAACATATCATATTCAGTGATCTACAAGTTTTATGTAGGATTTTATGACTAACTATGTGAATGACCAATTCCTGTCATCTCTATAAATAGATATAAGTGAAGCAAGAGAGTTTAATTATTTCTACAAAAGATATGCCCATGCTCTAACAAATATAAGTGAAGCAAAAGAGCATTCTACAAATGGTTGTTTTCTACATGAAGAGAAACAGGCAATCCAAACTTCAAAAGATATAAGTGAAGCACACGAAGCATTCTATAAAGCCATACTCAAAACATATAAGTGAAGTGCAATGAGCATTCTATAAATCAACCAAGGACTATCTCATACCAGCATGGTTCATTAAATAGAAGAGAAAACTAAATGCAAAAGACGCTCCCAGATTTACGCATATCATGTGACGAATAAAAATATAGCTCCAAGTAAAATTACCAATAAATGTTAGAAGAAAGAGGGGTGCCTTCCGGGGCATCCCCAAGCTTGGTTGCTTGGGATTCCTTGAATATTTCCTTGGGGTGCCTCGGGTATCCCCAAGGTTAGGCTCTTTCCACTCCTCATTCCTTCATCCATCATGATCTCTCCCAAAACTTGAAAACTTCAATCACACAAAACTTAACAAAAAGTTCGGTAAGATCCGTTAGTATAAGAAAGCAAATTACTACTCTAAGTACTGTTGCAAACCAATTCATATTTTATTTTTGCATTTTAGCTACTGTAATATAACTTTTCTATGGCTTAATCCACTGATAGAAATTGATAGTTTCATCAAGACAAGCAAACTATGCATCAAAAACAGAATCTGTCTTAAATAGGACAGTCTGTAGTAATCTGAACATTCACCATACTTATGTACTCCAAAAATTCTGAAAAAATAGGAAAACTAAACAATTTGTATAGAAAGACAGTGTGTAAAGTTTCAGAACCGTTTGGCATTCCAGTAAAAAATGTAAAATCGCGCACTACAGCCAAAGTTTCTGTTCTGCAACGCACAAACCAACAAGCAATGTAAACATCCTAAACTCAAACCTTGGCACATTATTTTTATAATACAATGAAATTGTACAAGGGGATAATTATGTTTGCTGAAATGTTTCTGTAATCAAGATTCACAAAGTTTTCGTGAGCATGAACAAAGTTCAAGGAGCTCCCCCACTCCAACAATGCTTGTCTCTCTCACTTTCACTTTCCTTTTTGAAAAGTTTTGGGTTCCCCTCTTTATTTTTTTGTTTTGAAACTTTATAAAAGAACTCAACAGAAATAAATGACTCTCTAGAACTTCCGGGTTGTCTCCCTGGCAGCGCTTTCTTTAAAGCCATTAAGCTAGGCATAAGGTTCTCAAGTAATTAATCCACCTGGACCCTGATGTCTACTACACAACCTTCTTCTTGTAGACGTTGTTGGGCCTCCAAGTGCAGAGGTTTGTAGGGCATTAGCATATTTCCCTCAAGTGGATGACCTAAGGTTTATCAATCTGTGGGAGGTGTAGGATGAAGATGGTCTCTCTAAAACAACCCTGCAACCAAATAACAAAGAGTCTCTTGTGTCCCCAACACACCCAATACAATGGTAAATTGTATAGGTGCACTAGTTTGGCGAAGAGATGGTAATACAAGTGCAATATAGATAGTAGATAATGGTTTTGGTAATCTGAAAATATAAAAACAGCAAGGTAGCAAGTGGTAAAAGTGAGCACAAACAGTATTGCAATGCTAGGAAACAAGGCCTAGGGTTCATACTTTCACTAGTGCAAGAAGTTCTCTCAACAATAATAACATAATTGGATCATATAACTATCCCAGCATGCAACAAAGAGTCACTCCAAAGTCACTAATAGCGGAGAACAAACAAAGATATTATGGTAGGGTGCAAAACCACCTCAAAGTTATCCTTTCTGATCGATCTATTCAAGAGTCCGTAGTAAAATAACATGAAGCTATTCTTCCCGTTCAATCTATCCTAGAGTTCGTACTAGAATAACACCTTAAGACAAAAACCAACCAAAACCCTAATGTCACCTAGATACTCCAATGTAACCTCAAGTATTCGTGGGTATGATTATACGATATGCATCACACAATCTCAGATTCATCTATTCAACCAACACAAAGAACTTGAAAGAGTGCCCTAAAGTTTCTACCGGAGAGTCAAGACGAAAACTTGTGCGAACCCCTATGCATAAGTTCACAAGGTCATGGAACTCGCAAGTTGATCACCAAAACATACATCAAGTGGATCACATGATATCCCATTGTCACCACACATAAGCACATGCAAGACATACATCAAGTGTTCTCAAATCCTTAAAGACTGAATCCGATAAGATAACTTCAAAGGGAAAACTCAATTCATCACAAGAGAGTAGAGGGGGAGAAACATCATAAGATCCAACTATAATAACAAAGCACGCGATACATCAAGATCGTACCACCTCAAGAACACGAGAGAGAGAGAGAGAGAGATCAAACACATAGCTACTGGTACATACCCTCAGCCCCGAGGGTGAACTACTCCCTCCTCGTCATGGAGAGCGCCGGGATGATGAAGATGGCCACCGGAGAGGGATTCCCTCCCTCCGGCAGGGTGCCGGAATGGGTCTAGATTGGTTTTCGGTGGCTACGGAGGCTTCTGGCGGCGGAACTCCCGATATGTTGTGTTCTCTGATGTTTTCAGGGTATATTGATATATATAGGCGAAAGAAGTCGGTCGGGAGAGCCACGAGGGGCCCACGAGCGTGGGGGGCGCGCCTCCCTGCCTCGTGGCCACCTCGAAGCTTCCCTGACGTCTACTCCAAGTCTCCTGGATTGCTTCCGTTCCAAAAATAACTCTCCCGAAGGTTTCATTCCGTTTGGACTCCGTTGGATATTCCTTTTCTTTGAAACACTGAAACAGGCAAGAAAACAACAATTTGTGTGGGGCCTCTGGTTAATAGGTTAGTCCCAAAAATAATATAAAAGTGTATAATAAAGCCCATAAACATCCAAAACAGATAATATAATAGCATGGAACAATCAAAAATTATAGATACGCTGGAGACGTATCTGCATCCCCAAGCTTAATTCCTGCTCGTCCTCGAGTAGGTAAATGATAAAAATAGAATTTAAAAATAGAATTTTTGATGTGGAGTGCTTTCTAGAATATTCTTCAATATATTTTTCTCTATTTTTGGCATGAATGTTCAGATCTGAAAGATTTAAGATAAAAGTTTATTGTTGACATAAAAATAGTAATACTCCAAGTATGCTAATCAAGCAATTATGTCTTATCAAAATACCATAGCCAAAGAAAACTTATCCCTACAAAGTCATATAGTTTGGCCATGCTTCATTCTCGTGACACAAAATGCTCTCATCATGCACAACCCCGATGACAAGCCAAGCAATTGTTTCATACTTACCCTTTTCAAACTCTTTCAACTTCTACACAATATATGAGCGCGAGCCATGGACATAGCACTATGGGTGGAATAGAATATGATGATTGAGGTTGTGTAAGAAGACAAAAAGGGAGAAAGTATCACATTGACGCGGATAATCAATGGGCTATGGAGATGCCCACCGATTGATGTCAATGCAAGGAGTACGGATTGCCATGCAACGGATGCACTAGAGCTATAAATATATGAAAGCTCATCAAAGAAATTAAGTGGGTGTTCATCCAACTCGCTTGCTCGTGAAGACCTAGGGCATTTGAGGAAGCCCATCATTGTAATATATAAGCCAAGTTCTATAATGAATAATTCCCACTAGTATATGAAAGTGACAAAATAAGAGACTCTCTATCATGAAGATCATGGTGCTACTTTGAAGCACAAGTGTGGAAAAAGGATAGTGACATTGTCCCTTCTCTCTTTTTCTCTCATTTATTTTTTTATTTGGGCCTTCTTTCTTTTTTTCGTCCAGAGTCTCATCCTGACTTGTGGGGGAATCATAGTTTCCATCATCCTTTCCTCACATGGGACAATGCTCTAATGATGATCATCACACTTTTATTTTCTTACAACTCAAGAATTACAACTCGATACTTAGAACAAAATATTACTCTATGTGAATGCCTTCGGCGGTGTACTGGGATTGCGATGAATCAAGAGTGACATGTATGAAAAAATTATGAACGGTGGCTTCTCCACAAATACGATGTCAACTACATGATCATGCAAAGCAATATGACAATGATGATGCGTGTCATAATAAATGGAACGGTGGAAAGTTGCATGGCAATATATCTCAGAATGGCTATGGAAATGCCATAATAGGTAGGTATGGTGGCTGTTTTGAGGAAGATATAAGGAGGCTTATGTGTGATAGAGCGTATCATATCATGGGGTTTGGATGCACCAGCGAAGTTTGCACCAACTCTCAAGGTGAGAAAGGGCAATGCACGGTACCGAAGAGGCTAGCAATGGTGGAAGGGTGAGAGTGCGTATAATCCATGGACTCAACATTAGTCATAAAGAACTCACATATTGCAAAAATCTACAAGTCATCAAAACCAAGCACTACATGCATGCTCCTAGGGGGATAGATTGGTAGGAAAAGACCATAGCTTGTCCCCGACCGCCACTCATAAGGAAAGCAATCAAAGAACACCCCATGCTTCAAATTTGTCACACAACGTTCACCATACGTGCATGCTACGGGACTTGCCAACTTCAACACAAGTATTCATCAATTTCACAATTACTCAACTAGCACACTTCTAATATTACCAACTTTATATCTCAAAACCATCTATCAAGCATCCAACTTCTCTTACCATTTAAAATTTATAACCAAAGTGAATTACCATGCTATTCTAAAGGACTCTCAAAATGATATAAGTGAAGCATGAGAGATCAATTATTTCTATAAAGTAGAACCACCGCCGTGCTCTAAAAGTTATAAGCGAAGCACTAGAGCAAAAACTATATAGCTCAAAAGATATAAGTGAAGCACATAGAGTATTCTAATAAATTCCAATTCATGTGTGTCTCTTTGATAACCCACAAGTATAGGGGATCACAACAGTTTTCGAGGGTAGAGTATTCAACCCAAATTTATAGATTCGACACAAGGGGAGCCAAAGAATATTCTCAAGTATTAGCAGCTGAGTTGTCAATTCAACCACACCTAGAAACTTAATATCTGTAGTAAAGTGTTTAGTAGCAAAGTAATATGATAGTAGTGGTAACGATAGCAAAAGTAACGGTAGCAAAAGTAATGTTTTTGGTATTTTGTAGTGATGATAACAATAGCAACGGAAAAGTAAATAAGCGAAGAACAATATATGGAAAGCTCGTAGGCAATGGATCGGTGATGGAGAATTATGTAGGATGCGGTTCATCATGCAACAGTCATAACCTAGGGTGAGCCAGAACTAGCTCAAGTTCATCAATGTAATGTAGGCATGTATTCCGAATATAGTCATACGTGCTTATGGAAAAGAACTTGCATGACATCTTTTGTCCTACCCTCCTGTGGCAGCAGGGTCCTATTGGAAACTAAGGGATATTAAGGCCTCCTTTTAATAGAGTACTGGAACAAAGCATTAACACATAGTGAATACATGAAGTCCTCAAACTACGGTCATCACTGGCAAGTATCCCGATTATTGTCACTTCGGGGTTAACGGATCATAACACATAATAGGTGACTACAGACTTGCAAGATAGGATCAAGAACTCTCATATATTGATGAAAACATAATAGGTTCAGATCTGAAATCCTGACACTCGGGCCCTAGTGACAAGCATTAAGCATAGCAAAGTCATAGCAACATCAATCTCAGAACATAGTGGATATTAGGGATCAAACCCTAACAAAACTAACTCGATTACATGATAAATCTCATCCAACCCATCACTGTCCAGCAAGCCTACGATGGAATTACTCACGCATGGCGATGAGCATCATGAAATTGGTGATGGAGGATGGTTGATGATGACGATGGCGACGGATTCCCCTCTCCGAAGCCCCGAATGGACTCCAGATCAGCCCTCCCGAGAGAGTTTAGGGCTTGGCGGCGGCTCTGTATCGTAAAACGCGATGAATCCTTCTCCTCTACTTTTTTCCCCGAACACGAATATATGGAGTTGGAGTTGAGGTCGGTGGAGCTCCAGGGGACCCACGAGGCAGGGGGCATGCCCAGGGGGGAGGGAGGCAGGCACGCCCCCACCCTCGTGGCTAGGGTGTGGGCCCCCTGGCCTTGATTCTTTGCCAGTATTTTTTATTATTTCCAAAAATAATCTACGTGGAGTTTCAGGTCATTCCGAGAAATTTTGTTTCTGCACATAAATAATACCATGGCAATTCTGCTGAAAACAGTGTCAGTCCTGGTTAGTTCCATTCAAATCATGCAAGTTAGAGTCCAAAACAAGGGCAAAAGTGTTTGGAAAAGTAGATACGATGGAGACGTATCACTTTCCCAAAAGGTGTGTACAGCAAGTATGATTGTGTTAAACTAGAAAGCAAAGACTCAAATCATACAAGACGCTCCAAGCAAAACACATATCATGTGGCGAATAAAAATATAGCTCCAAGTAAAGTTACCGATAGACGAAGACGAAAGAGGGGATGCCTTCTGGGGCATCCGCAAGCATAGGCTTTTTGGTGTCCTTGGATTTTACCTTGGGGTGCCTTGGGCATCCATAAGCTTAGGCTCTTTCCACTCCTTGTTCCATAATCCATCAAATCCTTACCCAAATCTTGAAAACTTCACAACACAAAACTTAAAAGAAAATCTTCGTGAGCTCCGTTAGTAAAAGAAAACAAACCACCACTTCAAGGTACTGTAATGAACTCATTCTTGATTTATATTGGTGTTAAACCTACTGTATTCCAACTTTTCTATGGTTCATAAACTCTTTTACTAGCCATAGATTCATCAAAATAAGCAAACAACACACAAAAAACAGAATCTGTCAAAAACAGAACAGTCTGTAGTAATCTGTAGGTTTCGAATACTTCTGGAACCCCAAAAATTCTAAAATAAATTTCTGGACGTGAGGAATTTATCTATTAATCATCTGCAAAAATAATTAACTAAATAGCACTCTCCAGTAAAAAATGGCAGCAATTCTCGTGAGCGCTAAAGTTTCTGTTTTTTACAGCAAGATCAAAAAGACTTTCCCCAAGTCTTCCCAACGGTTCTACTTGGCACAAACACTAACTAAACACAAAAAACACAACCAAAATAGAGACTAGATAAATTATTTATTACTAAACAGGAACAAAAAGAAAGGAACAAAAATAAAATTGGGTTGCTGATACGTCCATTTTGCATCATGCTTTTATATCGATATTTATTGCATTATGGGCTGTTATTACACATTATGTCACAATACTTATGCCTATTCTCTCTTATTTTACAAGGTTTATATAAAGAGGGAGAAGGCCATCAGCTAGGATTCTGGGCTGGAAAAGGAGCAAATATTAGAGACCTATTCTACATAGCTCCAAAAGTCCTGAAACTTCACGGAAGTCATTTTCAGAATATATAAAAAATACTGAGCGCAAGAAGTTCACTAGGGGGGCCACACCCTGCCCACGAGGGTGGGGGCGCGTCCCCCTACCTCGTGGGCCCCCTGGTGGCCCTCCGTTGGCCATCTTCTGCTATATGGAGTCTTTCGATGAGGAAAAAATCATAAGCCATCTTTCCGGACGAGACTCCGCCGCCACATGGCGGAACCTTGGCGGAACCAATCTAGGGCTCTGGCGGGGCTGTTCTGCCGGGGAAACTTCCCTCTGGGAGGGGGAAATCGTCGCCATCGTCATCACCAACGCTCCTCTCATTGGGAGAGGGTAATGTCCATCAACATCTTCACCAGCACCATCTCCTCTCAAAACCCTAGTTCATCTCTTGTATCCAATTCTTGTCTCCAAGTCCGGGATTGGTACCTGTGGGTTGCTAGTAGTGTTAATTACTCCTTGTAGTTGATGCTAGTTGGTTTATTTGGTGGAAGATCATATGTTCAAATCCTATATTCATATTAATACCCCTATGATTATGAACATAAATATGCTTTGTGAGTAGTTATGTTTGTTCCTGAGGACTTGGGAGAAGTCTTGCTATTAGTAGTCATGTGAATTTGGTATTCGTTCGATATTTTGATGAGATGTATGTTGTCTCTCCACTAGTGGTGTTATGTGAACATCGACTACATGACACTTCACCATTATTTGGGCCTATAGGAAGGCATTGGGAAGTAATAAGTAGATGAGGGGTTGCTAGAGTGACAGAAGCATAAACCCTAGTTTATGCATTGCTTCGTAAGAGGCTGATTTGGATCCATATGTTTCATGCTATGGTTAGGTTTACCTTAATACTTTTGTTGTAGTTGCGGATGCTTGCAATAGAGGTTAATCATAAGTGGGATGCTTGTCCAAGTAAGGACAACACCCAAGCACCGGTCCACCCACATACCAAATTATCAAAGTACCGAATGCGAATCATATGAACGTGATGAAATCTAGCTTGACGATAATTCGCATGTGTCCTCGGGAGCGCTTTACATCATATAAGAGTTTGTCCAGGCTTGTCCTTTGCTACAAAAAGGATTGGGCCACCTTGCTGCACTTTATTTACTTTTGTTACTTGTTACTCGTTACAAATTATCCTATCACAAAACTATCTGTTACCTATTATTTTAGTGCTTGCAGAGAATACCTTGCTGAAAACCGCTTATAATTTCCTTCTGCTCCTCGTTGGGTTCGACACTCTTATCAAAAGGACTACGATAGATCCCCTATACTTGTGGGTCATCAGTTGCCTCCCAACAAGCGCTATCGTTTAACGCCCCTAGCTAGGCATGATGATTTCAATGATGCTTACATAAAAGATAAGAATTGAAACATAAAGAAAGAATCATGAAGAATATAACTAGCACATTTAAGTCTAACCCACTTCCTATGTATAGGGATTTTGTGATCAAACAACTTATGGGAACAATAATCAACTAGCATAGGAAGGCAAAATAAGCATAACTTCAAAGCTTTAAGCACATAGAGAGGAAACTTGATATTATTGCAATTCTTACAAGCATATGCTCCTCCCTCATAATAATTTTCAGTAGCATCATGAATGAATTAAACAATATAACTATCACATAAAGCATTCTTTTTATGATCTACAAGCATAGAAATTTTATTACTCTCCACATAAGCAAAATTCTTCTCGTTCGGAATAGTGGGAGTATCATAAGAGACTCGAATACTATAAATTGTTTCCACATTAAAAGAGTAATGTTTAGAAAAAGGGTAATCATAATCATGACAAGTTTTATAATTATAATCATCACTACTTTTTATAGCATAAGTATCATCACAATAATCATCATAAGTAGCAACTTTGTTCTCATCATAATCGATTGAAACCTCTTCCAAGATAGTGGAATCATTACTAAATAAAGTCATGATGTAACATCCCAAATTTTCAATTTGGAATGTTATACACTAGATCATCATTGCATATCATATTTTATTGCATTTTGGTTGATCCTAGAAATTCTACACAACTCAAGGACCCTCGGAGAGAGTTGGGGATTTCGTTATTTTCATATTTGAGTTTTCTCAACTTTTGAAAATAGGATCATTTGATTTTATTTATTTTATCTTCAATTATTTCTATTACAAAAATATGAGAGAGGAAATAAAATGACTTTCCAAAAATAAAGAAATATTGAGGATTTAATAATAAAATCAAATAAGATTTAATTTTGGTTTTATTTGTTATTTTATTTGAATTTAGGAAAAATGCGCGTTTTTCAAAATTGCATTTAGGCCCCAAATAAATGTTCATCCTGTGTGGCTTGATTTTAGAAGCTGGGGAAAATTTATTTCGGAGTTTTGGAGTCCGTTTAGTATTCCTTTTGTTTTTTTCTGAGCGTAATTATTTTAAAAAAAGTCCGAACCGACCTACGGGCCATATCCGGCCAGGACTCCCTGGCCGAGGCCTTTAACTAGCGCCACCCGAGGGCCGGAACAGCCCAACCGCGCCCCGCCCCAAACCCTAAACCTAGCCGCGCTGCCGCCGCCCCGCGCCGCTGCCCCCCCCCCCCCCCCCCCCCCGCCGCCGCCGTCGTTCGCCGGAGCCGTCGAGGTAGCCGCCGTTGCCTCGGTTTTCACGAAGAAAACCTATCGGTTTTTAAAAAAAAACTTAGATCTGTTTTTTTCATTAGATCGGTTTTTTCGGTTTAGTTAATTAGCGAGCGTTCGCTCGTTCGTTCGTTTTAACGAACGCGTTCATCGTTTAGATCCAGATAACGAACGTTCATTCGTTAATCTGTTCGTCGTTTTTCTTTTTCTTGGATTAAATCCACGATTTTTTCGATCGCGATTCCTGATCCGATTTTCGATCTAGTATAACTTTTCGCTCGTTTATCGGAATCAGGCAATTCAAGCGCCTAGAGTTTCGTCTTGAAACCCTCTTTCCTTTTAACCAACTCAAAAAAGTTTTGCCTTCATAAAAATTGACCTAGATCTAGAATAGTAAACGAATCCTGTTTCTTTTGCCGTTTGTCTTTCGTTGCTTCGTTCGATTTGGTTCTTTTTGCCAACGGGAGTTCTTAAGTTGAACTTTCTGGTTAGATCTCTTATTTGAGTTTTACCTATGCATTAGTTGAGTACTTATTGTATGTTTGTTTGTTTCCAATAGAGTACCCGGAGTGCGCCACTTGCTACTTCGAATCGCTAGGTTTCGCGGATCATCAGCAAGGCAAGTAACACTTTGATCATATTTCCTATTACCCAGTTTTTATTGCATTAGATCAATCCTCACACATTGCATGTTTAGGATCTAATTAAATAGTGGGTTCTGGGAAGTAGATGAGGTAGCACATATCACCTGTTTTATTATCAAACATTTGGGAGTTACTTCTGCGTTTGCCTGTTATGCCATGCTATGCTAGTAGGCGTGGATTGGGTGAGTGAAATCCATGACAGATGTGAGATTGCTAAATTAATGGTTTATCTAAGGTGGCAACTTAAATACACATCTGGGTGGATTGAGGCACCTGTGTATTCCGGCGATTGCCTGTTGTTTTTCTTTTGGACCGCCACCGAGGCTCAAAGGGATCATGAGATTATTCATACTAGAAACTTCCATGTGCAGCCACAAGCTATTATGGGCTCTAGCATAATTGAGTAAGTCGTGCGAACTCTTACAGTGGTATACTACCAGATGTAGGGGAAAGTAGGTGTAATGGTCTACCCGATCGTAAGGTGCTAGCGCTTCTGAAAGACTATGTCTCGGCCATCCGTTTCTCAAACACCATGTAGTGCGAGAATCCCAACAAAGGAGATCGAGTCTTGTGGGGAAAAGTGCGCAAACCTCTGCAAAGTGTATAAACTAATCATGGTTAGCCGTGTCCCCGGTTATGGACATCTTGAGTATCTAGTACCTGGATTATCATGTGAATCTCATCATGTTACTCTAAATTAATTTTGTTGGGTTTTAATGATGATGCTTAATTGGGATTGAGAATGCTATCAACCATTCTCAATGTTTAACAACTACCATGATAGTTAAATAAAATTTATTCCTTTGCAGTAGGGAAAAATTGGCTTTACGCAAAATTGTAACCATAGAGCTTTCCACCAGCCAAATATGCATATAGTATAGTCTTATTCTTTCAGTGCTCTCTATGTGTTACATTGCCAGAATATTCCATGTGATGACCCGTTTCGGGCTGCAACGTTCATGTTGCAGACTTTTCAGACGACAAGTAAGGTGTCTTTAGGTCGTGGTTCTATACTCAGTGATACCGTTGGAGTTGATGGACTCACTTATCTTCCAAGCCTTCCGCTGTTATCGCTATTAGATGGCCTTAAGCCATATTTATTGTAATAAGTTCTCTTTTGAGACACTCGCTGTAATAAGTGTGTGATTGCTACTCTGTTATAAATCTTTCAAGTACTATGTGGTGTCAGCATTACTGATCCAGGGAGGACACCTGAGCACAGAGATTGGACCGTTTGAGGTCTGGTCGCTACAAGATGGTATCAGAGCACACGCTGACTGTAGGACACGACCACTAAGCTAAAAGACCTAGATCACTACTCACTATTTTCTCATTCTGACTCCTCATCTTTTCTACTCTTTTAGAATGGCGGATGCAAGGAACAAGTTCACGCAACCGGATGAAGATACACCCTTTGGACGTCACTTGAAGGAAGTCACTAGATACCTGAACATAGGAGTACCAAGCTTCACCGGAACATACAACGCCACTATACCTGAAGAAGAGCGCTGGATGATTCAAGTTCAAGTTCCAGGAAGGATGTTCATGCCAGTCACTGAGCCCATAGAGTTTTCTTTTGATGCACCAACCTGGAGTCTAGGAAAGAGCGTGGCAGCTCACATCGCCATGGGACGCATTGGAGAAGTTTACCGCAATGATCTCAAGGATATTATCTACCAGATTTGTGGGCGCCGAGATAAGCACTGGGAGATGATCAGCACCAGGAAGGATAGGTCAATTTCTGCTTTTATCCAGGAGTTAAACCAGCACATTCGACGTCAGGAGAACCAGATGTGCGCCGACATGATAGATCTAAAGAAGGCAAGGACTAGAATCAAGGAACTGGAGGAAGAACTCCAGGCCACACGTGAAGATTATGAAGAGGAAATCGAAGTACTAGTGGACAAAAATGCCGACCTAACAATGAAGATCGGAATATTTATGGGAGGCCCTACCCTAGTAGAAGAAGACGAAGAACCCAAGGAAATTCGCCCGGAAGACTACATCATCATCGACGACACCGAATCGGATCGAGATGATAGCGATGATGACTATGTGGATGAAGCTGGAGCAGATATCATGGAGTCTACAACCGAAGAATATTTCTAGTAGACCACCCCATCAGTAGTAGTAGTCCACCATGTAAATATAGTAGTCCGAGCACTTTTGCGATAGTCAGACCGATTGTACGCCCTTGTTTGATTGAATGAAGTGAATTGTTTGCTTTTGCCTCATGTGCATATGGGTAGTGTTTTCTCTCTAGACCCCTCTCTATTCTTAAATCTCATCTTTTGTAAACCCTCAGATACCTCCGAGACGTGACCCCGGATTTACCTTTCCACCAGAGCTCATCCAGTTGATCCAGCAGCAGAACACATTGATGCAGTTGCTAGTCCAGAATCAGAATCAGGGGAACAACAACAACAACCCACCACCACCACCACCTGTTGATCACTTAGCCCGTTTTCTTAGGCTGAATCCGCCGATGTTTTCCAGTAGCACCGAGCTGATAGTAGCAGATGATTGGCTCCACAAGACAGCAAGGGAGTTGACCACAACAGGATGCACAGATGCGGAAAACTGTGGAGGACTTTAGTAAGTTAGCATGGTATGCCCTAGATGACGTTGCTACGGATGCATCTAAGCAGGAGAAGTTTCTGGAAGGACTG
This sequence comes from Triticum aestivum, assembly GCF_018294505.1. NCBI lineage: Eukaryota > Viridiplantae > Streptophyta > Magnoliopsida > Poales > Poaceae > Triticum > Triticum aestivum. The sequence continues at coordinate 26,187,738 of NC_057812.1, forward strand.
AATGATGAGTTGAGCATGAAGTTGATGGTAGCAACCTTCAACAACTACCAGGAGTTAGTAGACCGTGCTCTCATGATTGAAGGGAAGCAGCAGCAGATTGAGAACCGCAAGAGGAAGTATGGACAAGGGAAGTACAATTCAGGAGCTCAACAGAAGCCACATTTTACCCCTAGACCGGGAGGACATTTTCAGCATACCCATGGAGGAGGTAGCTCACACAATCATAATGGCACCAAGAATGGTAATGGGAATGGAGGAAGCAACGGCCAGAACCGCACCAACCCATCAACCCCAGCCAAGAGAGACCTGAGCCAAGTCACTTGTTTCAAGTGGCAGAAGACCGGACATTATGCCAATGAATGTCCTGAATCCCAGAATGGAAATGGCAATGGAAGCTCTGGGAAGAAGCCGAACCCTTTCAATAGGGGATAGGTGAACCACGTTAACGTCGAGGAGGTTGAAGAGCAGCCGGATGCAGTAATCGGTAAGTTTTTGGTTAAGTCATTTACTACACGCGTTCTTTTTGATATTGGTGCATCGCATTCATACATATCAAGGGAATTTGTGGATAAGTATAATCTGCCCACCAAAGTTCTTAGAACACCTATGTTAGTAAGCTCACCAGGAGCGGAGTATATGGCTAGCAAGGGATGTTTTCAAGTGCCATTGAGTATAGGTAGGCATGTGTTTCCCTCGGATTTGATCATTTTGGAATCACAAGGATTGGATGTAATTCTGGGTATGGATTGGTTGTCGATGTATGGAGGAAACATCGATTGTGCCAGTAAGTCAATTCTACTTACCACCCCAGAAGGAAGAAGGATCAAGTATGTATCCCGACATGTGCCAAAAAGGACTCAAGTAAATTGCTTAACAGGAGTTGTGCAGGAGGAAGTACCAGTAGTGAAGGATTTCCCTGATGTATTTCCAGAAGAGTTGCCAGGCATGCCACCGGATAGAGATATTGAGTTTTTGATTGAGCTTTTGCCAGGCACAGGGCCAATGTCTAAGAGACCATATAGGATGCCCGCAAAGGATTTGGTGGAGATTAAGAAGCAGATTAAGGAGTTACTGGATAAAGCTTATATTCGCCCAAGTTCTTTGCCTTGGGGATCGCCTGTACTTCTAGTGGAGAAGAAGGATGGATCGTTAAGGATGGTTGTTGATTATCGAGGATTGAATGAAGTAACCATCAAGAACAAGTACCCACTACCGATGATCAATGATCTGTTTGATCGATTGCAAGGAGCTAAGGTATTTTCCAAGATCGATCTGCGGTCAGGATACCATCAGCTGAAGATTCGGGAACATGATATACCTAAGACGGCTTTTACCACTAGGTATGGGCTGTACGAGTATATTGTTATGTCATTTGGTCTGACTAACGCACCTGCATATTTTATGAACTTGATGAACAAGGTGTTTATGGAGTTTTTGGATAAGTTCGTCGTAGTGTTCATCGATGATATCCTGGTATACTTGAAGAACGAAGAGGAGCATAAGGAGCATTTGCCTTTGGTACTTGGTAAGCTCAAAGAACATCAGTTATATGCCAAGTTTAGCAAATGTGAGTTTTGGTTGAAGGAAGTTGGATTTCTCGGACACGTTATATCCGGAGAAGGTATAGCAGTAGATCCCACTAAGGTTGACACTGTGACAAATTGGGAAGCCCCAACAACAGTTGGAGAGATCCGGAGTTTTCTTGGACTCGCAGGATACTACCGGAGATTTATTGAAAATTTCTCGAAGATTGTGAAGCCAATGACGGAGTTGTTGAAGAAGGATACCAAGTTCATATGGACCGAGGAATGTGAGGCCAGTTTCTAGGAGTTGAAGAAACGTTTGGTTACATCACCAGTGTTGATTTTTCCAGATCAGACCAAGGATTATGAGGTGTATTGTGACGCTTCACGTCGAGGACTTGGAGTAGTGCTTATGCAGGAAGGAAGAGTTGTTTCATATGCCTCACGACAGCTTAAGCCTCATGAGTTAAATTATGCTACGCATGATTTGGAGTTTGCAGCCATAGTGCATGCATTGAAAACCTGGAGACACTTTCTCATTGGAAACCATTGTGAGGTATATACGGATCACAAGAGTTTGAAGTATATTTTCACACAGAAGGAGTTGAATCTCAGGCAAAGGAGATGGTTGGAGCTCATCAAGGATTATGACATGAGATTGCATTATCACCCCGGAAAGGCTAACGTAGTAGCTGACGCGTTGAGCCGTAAAAGTCATGTCAACACCTTAATGACGGGAGAATTACCAAAAGAGTTAGACGAGAATCTTCGTGAGCTATGTTTGGAGATAGTCCCGAGAGGCTATGTAGCAGCATTGGAGATTCAGTCTATGTTGATGGATAAGATCAGAGAAGCCCAGAAGACTGACAAGGATATTGCTTCTACCAAGGAAAAAATGAGCAAAGGAAAAGCTAAGGGATTTCGTGAGGATGAGCACGATACCTTATGGTTTGAAGACCGTGTTTATGTGCCTAACTATTTGGAGATCAGGAAGTTAATTCCGCAAGAGGCCCATGATTCACCATATTCGATTCACCCAGGAAATACCAAGATGTATTTGGATTTGAAGGATATTTTCTGGTGGACCGGAATGAAGAAGGATATTATGGAGTATGTAGCAGTTTGTGATGCATGTCAGAGAGTGAAGGCAGAGCATCAGAAGTTAGCAGGATTGCTACAACCATTGCTGATACCCGAATGGAAGTGGGATAAGTTAGGCATGGATTTTATTACGGGATTTCCCAGGACTCGTTCAGGCTATGACTCGATTTGGGTTGTAGTCGATCGTTTGACAAAGGTAGCTCATTTCATTCCAGTGAAGACTAGCTATACCAGTGCCAAGTTAGCAAAGATATACATGACCAGGATCGTATGTCTGCATGGAGTTCCAAGGAGTATCGTATCAGATAGAGGAACCCAATTTACCTCAAAGTTCTGGAATCAGTTGCATGAAACTTTGGGTACCAGGTTAGAGTTCGGTACAGCTTTCCATCCGCAGACAGATGGACAAACCGAGAGAGTCAATCAGATTTTGGAGGATATGCTGAGAGCTTGTGCGCTAGATTACAGATCTAGTTGGGACGAGAAGTTGCCATATGCAGAGTTCTCTTATAACAACAGGTATCAATCCAGTTTGAAGATGGCCCCTTTCGAAGCCTTGTATGGAAGGAGGTGCAGGACCCCATTGTCGTGGGATGAAGTTGGAGACCGCCAGTTGTTTGGACCGGATCTGATTAAGGAGTCTGAACAGAAAGTAAAATTGATTCGCGATAGGCTCAAGGTAGCCCAATTCAGGCAGAAGAGCTACGCAGATTCAAAACGCAAGGAGATAGTTTACGAAGTCGGAGACCGAGTTTATCTTCGAGTATCTCCACTTCGAGGAGTTAAGCGCTTTGGAGTTAAGGGAAAGTTAGGTCCACGTTTTGTAGGACCATACAAAGTTTTGGAGCGTATGGGGGAAGTAGCCTACAAGTTGGAGTTGCCCGAAGGATTGCCAGGAGTGCACGACGTGTTCCACGTTTCCTAGTTGAAGAAGTGCCACGCCGAGATGGCTGATATACCACTGAGAGACACAGTACCGCTGGAAGCGATTCTGTTGGACAGTGATTTGACCTATGAGGAGAAACCAGTCAAGATTCTAGAATATGCCAGTCGAGTCACCCGCAGCAAGGTTATAAAGTTTTGCAAAGTTCAGTGGAGCCATCACATGAAGGATGAAGCCACCTGGGAACGAGAGGAGGATCTGTTGAAGGACTACCCTCACCTATTTTCTAGCCAACCCGAATCTTGAGGGCGAGATTCATCATAAGGGGGTAGGTTTGTAACATCCTAAATTTTCAATTTGGAATGTTATACACTAGATCATCATTGCATATCATATTTTATTGCATTTTGGTTGATCCTAAAAATTCTACGCAACTCAAGGACCCTCGGAGAGAGTTGGGGATTTCGTTATTTTCATATTTGAGTTTTCTCAAATTTTGAAAATAGGATCATTTGATTTTATTTATTTCATCTTCAATTATTTCTATTACAAAAATATGAGAGTGGGAATAAAATGACTTTCCCAAAATAAAGAAAAATTGATGATTTAATAATAAAATCAAATAAGATTTTATTTTGGTTTTATTTTTTATTTTATTTGAATTTAGGAAAAATGCGTGTTTTTAAAATTTTCATTTCGGCCCCAAATAAATGTTCATCCTGTGCGGCTTGATTTTAGAAGCCGGGGAAAATTTATTTCAGGATTTTTGGAGTCCGTTTAGTATTCCTTTTGTTTTTTTTCTGAGTGTAATTATTAAAAAAAAGTCCGAACCGAGCTACGGGCCGTATCCGACAAGGACTCCCTGGCCGAGGCCTTTAACTAGCGCCGCCCGAGGCCCGGAACAGCCCAACCGCGCCCGCCCCAAACCCTAACCCTAGTCGCGCCGCCGCCGCCCCGCGCCGCCCCACCGCGCCGCTGCGCCGCCGCCGCCACCCGCCGCCGTCGTTCGCCGGAGCCGCGCCGCCGCCGCCGTCGTTCACCAGAGCCGCCGAGGTAGCCGCCGTTGCCTTGGTTTTCGCGAAGAAAACCGATCGGTTTTTTAAAAAAAACTTAGATCTGTTTTTTCCGTTAGATCGGTTTTTTTAGTTTAGTTAATTAGCGAGCGTTAGCTCGTTCGTTTGTTTTAACGAACGCCTTCATCGTTTAGATCCAGATAACGAACGTTCGTTCGTTAATCTATTCATCTTTTTTCTTTTTCTCAGATTAAATCCGCGATTTTTCCGATCGTGATTCCTGATCCGATTTTTGATCTAGTATAACTTCTCGCTCGTTTATCGGAATCGGGCGATTCAAGCGCCTGGAGTTTCGTCTCGGAACCCTATTTCCGTTTAACCAACTCAAACAAGCTTTGCCTCCATTAAAATTGCCCTAGATCCAGAATAGTAAATGAAGCATGTTTATTTTGCAGTTTGTCTTTCGTTGCTTCGTTCGATTTGGTTCTTTTTGCCAAACGGAGTTCTTAAGTTGAACTTTCTGGTTAGATCTCTTATTTGAGTTTTACCTATGCATTAGTTGAGTACATATTGTATGCTTGTTTGTTTGCGATAGAGTACCCGGAGTGCGCCGCTTGCTACTTTGAATCGCTAGGTTTCGCGGATCATCAGCAAGGCAAGTAACACTTTGATGATACTTCCTATTTCCCTGTTTTTATTGCATTAGATCAATCATCACACATTGCATGTTTAGGATCTAATTAAATTGTGGGTTCTGGGAAGTAGATGAGGTAGTACCTATCACCTGTTTTATTATCAAACCTTTGGGAGTTACTTCTACGTTTGCCTGTTATGCCATGCTATGCTAGTAGGCGTGGATTGGGTGAGTGAAATCCATGACAGATGTGAGATTGTTAAATTAATGGTTTATCTAAGGTGGCAACTTAAATACACATCTGGGTGGATTGAGGCACCTGTGTATTCCAGCGATTGCCTGTTGTTTTTCTTTTGGACCACCACCGAGGCTCAAAGGGATCATGAGATTATTCATGCTAGAAACTTCCGTGTGCAGCCACAAGCTATTATGGGCTCTAGCATAGTTGAGTAAGTCGTGCGAACTCTTACAGTGGTATACTAGCAGATGTAGGGGAAAGTAGGTGTAATGGTCTACCCGATCGTAAGGTGCTAGCGCTTCTGAAAGACTATGTCTCGGTCATCCGTTTCTCAAACACCATGTAGTGCGAGAATCCCAACGGAGGAGATCGAGTCTTGTGCGGAAAGTGCGCAAACCTCTGCAGAGTGTATAAACTAATTATGGTTAGTCGTGTCCCCAGTTATGGACATCTTGAGTATCTAGTACCTGGATTATCATGTGAATCTCATCATGTTACTCTAAATTAATTTTTTTGGGTTTTAATGATGATGCTTAATTGGGATTGAGAATGCTGTCAACCATTCTCAATGTTTAACAACTACCATGATAGTTAAATAAAATTTATTCCTTTGCAGTAGGGAAAAATTGGCTTTACGCAAAATTGTAACCATAGAGCTTTCCACCAGCCAAATATGCATATAGTATAGTCTTATTCTTTCATTGCTCTCTATGTGTTACATTGCCAGCATATTCCATGTGATGACCCGTTTCGGGCTGCAACGTTCATGTTGCAGACTTTTCAGACGATGAGTAAGGTGTCTTTAGGTCGTGGTTCTATTCTCAGTGATGCCATTGGAGTTGATGGACTCACTTATCTTCCAAGCCTTCCGCTGTTATCGCTATTAGATGGCATTAAGCCATATTTATTGTAATAAGTTCTCTTTTGAGACACTCGATGTAATAAGTGTGTGATTGCTACTCTGTTATAAATCCTTCAAGTACTGTGTGGTGTCAGCATTACTGATCCAGGGATGACACCTAAGCACAGAGATTGGACCGTTTGAGGTCTGGTCGCTGCACATGACCTCTCCAAATCCACTTTCATAATTATCAAAATAAGATTCAACATCCTCCAAAATAGTGGGATCATTACTTCCTAAAGTTGACACTCTTCCAAACCCACTTTCATCAATATAACCATCATACATAGGAGCATGCTATCATCATAATAAATCTGCTCATCAAAAATTTGGAGGCTAGAAATATCATCTTCATTAAACATAGCATCCCCAAGCTTGGGACAAACATTAATTACAGCAAATATATTCTCAAACATGTCATCCTCATCAAACATAGCATCCCCAAGCTTGGGCCTTTTCATATCATAAGCATAATCACTCTCATCATTAACAGTATGGATAGCACCAATAGTATAACAATTATCATCATCACAATGAGTAATAGGAGCAACATCATTTGGGAGGGATACATTTTTACCTTTGCTTCTCCGTCTTTTCTTTTTCTTCTTCACATCATGTGTGGGTTTAATCCTCTTTTCGGAGCTCCTTATTAACGAGATTGGTTGAATAGAAGGCTCCTCCTCGTTACCTGACTCATCACAAGAAATAATAGGAGGATATTTGGAAGCCTCTTCCCTTTCATTAGTATTCTCTTCATCCTCTATTTGTTTTCTTTTCTTTATGTAATTGGCAATATAAGGATTTTCAATGCAATTCAGCGCACAATACATAAATATTTCTTCTAGATCAATATCGAGGAATTTATCGAGGTTATATTCTGGAATATGCTTAGTTATACGTTTCATTTCTTCATAACCCAAAAGCAAACTAAGTTCATTATGATGTGCAAGGGAAATCAAATCATCACAATTTTTGGACATGATATGATCATGAAACAACTTGCATTTGAGATTTAAATGACCATGTTCATTGCAAAGTTCACAAGTATGGTGAAGAAATTTTAAATTTTCGGCACAAAATCTAGCCTCTCTTGCAACCATTTAGTTTCCAAATACTTATGCCTCTTGCAAAATCTATTTTCCCTAATTGGTGTGTACTTGCAGGCTCTATATATTCCACAAAAGTTGATATGCTTATAAGAGACATTTTCATCATGACTAGTGCAATCATCATTAGTACTATGGATATTCAAGGAGTTCATACTAACAACATTGCAATCATGCTCATCATTCAAAGATTTAGTGTCAAACATTTTATAGACTTCTTCTAGCACTTGAGCACAATTTTCCTTTCCATCATTCTCACGAAAGATATTAAAAAGATGAAGCGTATGAGGAAAACTCAATTCCATTTTTTGTAGTTTTCTTTTATAAACTAATCTAGTGCTAAAACAAGAAACAAAAAGATTCGATTGCAAGATCTAAAGATATACCTTCAAGCGCTAACCTCCTCGGCAACGGCGCCAGAAAAGAGCTTGATGTCTACTACACAACCTTCTTCTTGTATACGTTGTTGGGCCTCCAAGTGCAGAGGTTTGTAGGACAGTAGCAAATTTCCCTCAAGTGGATGACCTAAGGTTTATCAATCCGTGGGAGGTGTAGGATGAAGATGGTCTCTCTCAAACAACCCTGCAACCAAATAACAAAGAGTCTCTCGTGTCCCCAACACACCCAATACAATGGTAAATTGTATAGGTGCACTAGTTTGGCGAAGAGATGGTAATACAAGTGCAATATGGATAGTAGATAATGGTTTTTGTAATCTGAAAATATAAAAACAGAAAGGTAGCAAGTGGTAAAAGTGAGCACAAACGGTATTGCAATGCTAGGAAACAAGGCCTAGGGTTCATATTTTTACTAGTGCAAGTTCTCTCAACAATAATGACATAATTGGATCATATTGTTGGGGAACATAGTAATTTCAAAAAAATCCTACGCACACGCAAGATCATGGTGATGCATAGCAACGAGAGGGGAGAGTGTTGTCCACGTACCCTCGTAGACCGACATCGGAAGCGTTATATCAACGCGGTTGATGTAGCCGTACGTCTTCATGATCCGACCGATCCAAGCACCAAAACTACGGCACCTCCGAGTTCTAGCACACGTTCAGCTCGATGACGATCCTCGGACTCCGATCCAACAAAGTGTCGGGGAAGAGTTTCAGCAGCACGACGACGTGGTGACAATCTTGATGTTCTACCGTCGCAGGGCTTCGCCTAAGCACCGCTACAATATTATCGAGGAGTATGGTGGAGGGGGGCACCGCACACGGCTAAGAGAATGATCACGAAGATCAACTTGTGTGTCTAGGGGTGCCCCCTGCCCCTGTATATAAAGGAGAAAGGGGAGGAGGCCGGCCGGCCCTATAGGCGCGCCAAGGAGGAGTCCTCCTCCTAGTAGGAGTAGGACTCCTACTAGGAGGGGGAAGGAAGTGGGGAGGGAGAAGGAAAGGGGGGCGCCGCCCCCCCCTCTCCTAGTCCAATTCGGACCAGGGGGGAGGAGGTGCGCGGCCCACCCTGGCTGCCCTTCTCTCTCTCCACTAAGGCCCATATGGCCCATTACTTCTCCCGGGGGGGTTCCGATAACACTCCGGTACTCCGGTTTTCTCCGAAATCACCCGGAACACTTCCGGTGTCCGAATATAGCCGTCCAATATATCAATCTTTATGTCTCGACCATTTCGAGACTCCTCGTTATGTCTGTGATCCTATCCGGGACTTCGAACTAACTTCGGTACATCAAAACTCATAAACTCATAATATGACTGTCATCGAAACCTTAAGCGTGCGGACCCTACGGGTTCGAGAACAATATAGACATGACCGAGACATGTCTCCGATCAATAACCAATAGCGGAACCTGGATGCTCATATTGGCTCCCACATATGCTACGAAGATCTTTATCGGTCAGACCGCATAACAACATACGTTGTTCCCTTTGTCATCGATATGTTACTTGCCCGAGATTCAATCGTCGGTATCTCAATACCTAGTTCAATCTCGTTACCGGCAAGTCTCTTTACTCGTTTCGTAATACATCATCTCGCAACCAACTCATTAGTTGCAATGCTTGCAAGGCTTATGTGATGTGCATTACCGAAAGGGCCCAGAGATACCTCTCCGACAATCGGAATGACAAATCCTAATCTCGAAATACGCCAACCCAACATTTACCTTTGGAGACACTTGTAGAGCTCCTTTATAATCACCCAGTTACGTTGTGACGTTTGGTAGCACACAAAGTGTTCCTCCGACAAACGGGAGTTGCATAATCTCATAGTCATAGGAACATGTATAAGTCATGAAGAAAGCAATAGCAACATACTAAAAGATCGGGTGCTAAGCTAATGGAATGGGTCATGTCAATCACATCATTCTCCTAATAATGTGATCCCGTTAATCAAATGACAACACATGTCTATGGTTAGGAAACATAACCATCTTTGATTAACGAGCTAGTCAAGTAGAGGCATACTAGTGACATTTAGTTTGTCTATGTATTCACACAAGTATTATGTTTCTGGATAATACAATTCTAGCATGAATAATAAACATTTATCATGATATAAGGAAATAAAATAATAACATTATTATTGCCTCTAGGTCATATTTCCTTCAGTCTCCCTCTTGCACTAGAGTCAATAATCTAGACCACATTGCCATGTGATTTAACATTAATAGTTCACATCACCATGTGATTAACACCCATAGTTCACATCGTCATGTGACCAACACTCAAAGGGTTTACTAGAGTCAGTAATCTAGTTAACATCTATATGTGATTAACACCCAAAGAGTACTATGGTGTGATCATGTTTTGCATGTGAGAGAAGTTTAGTCAAGGGGTCTGCCATATTCAGATCCGTATGTATTTTGCAAATTTCTATGTCAACAATGCTCTGCACGGAGCTACTTTTGCTAATTGCTCCCACTTTCAATATGTATCCAGATGAAGACTTAGAGTCATCCGGATCAGTGCCAAAAACTTGTATCGACGTAATCCTTTTATGACGAACCTTTTGTCACCTCCATAATCGAGAAACATATCCTTATTCTACTAAGGATAATTTTGACCAATGTCCAGTGATCTACTCCTAGATCACTATTGTACTCCCTTGCCAAAAAACAGTGTAGGGTATACAATAGATCTAGTACATAGCATGGCATACTTTATAGAACCTATGGCTGAGGCATAGGGAATGACTTTCATTCTCTTTCTATCTTCTGCCGTGGTCGGGTTTTGAGTCTTACTCAATTTCACACCCTGTAACACAGCCAAGAACTCTTTCTTTGACTATTCCATGTTTGACCTACTTCAAAATATTGTCAAGGTATGTACTTATTGAAAAAACTTACCAAGCGTCTTGATCTATCTCTATAGATCTTGATGCTTAATATGTAAGCAGCTTCACTGAGGTCTTTCTTTGAAAAACTTCTTTCAAAACACTCCTTTATGCTTTGCAGAATAATTATACATTATTTCTGATCAACAATATGTCATTCACATATACTTATCAGGAATGTTGTAGTGCTCCCACTCACTTTCTTGTAAATACAGGTTTCACCGCAAGTCTGTATAAAACTATATGCTTTGATCAACTTATCAAAGCGTATATTCCAACTCCGAGATGCTTGCACCAGTCCATAGATGGATCGCTGGAGCTTGCATATTTAGTTAACACCTTTAGGATTGACAAAACCTTCTAGTTGCATCGTATACAACTCTTCTTTAATAAATCCATTAAGGAATGCAGTTTTGTTTATCCATTTGCCAGATTTCATAAGATGCGGTAATTGCTAACATGATTTGGACAGACTTAAGCATAGATACGAGTGAGAAACTCTCATCGTAGTCAACACCTTGAACTTGTCGAAAACCTTTTGCGACAATTCTAGCTTTGTAAATAGTAACACTACTATCAGCGTCCGTCTTCCTCTTGAAGAACCATTTATTTTCTATGGCTTGCCGATCATCGGGCAAATCCATCAAAGTCCATACTTTGTTCTCATACATGGATCATATCTCAGATTTCATGGCCTCAAACCATTTCGCAGAATCTGGGCTCATCATCGCTTCCTCATAGTTCGCAAGTTCGTCATGGTCTAGTAACATGGCTTCCAGAACAGGATTATCGTACCACTCTGGTGCGGATCTCACTCTGGTTTACCTACGATATTTGGTAGTAACTTGATCTAAAGTTACATGATCATCATCATTAGCTTCCTCACTAATTGGTGTAGTAGTCATAAGAACAGATTTCTGTGATGAACTACTTTCCAATAAGGGAGAAGGTACAATTACCTTATCAAGTTTTCTACTTTCCTCCCACTCACTTCTTTCGAGAGAAACTCCTTCTCTAGAAAGAATCCATTCTCAGCAACGAATAACTTGCCTTCGGATCTGTGATAGAAGGTGTATCCAACATTTTCTTTTGGGTATCCTATGAAGACGCACTTCTCCGATTTGGGTTTGAGCTTATCAGGATGAAACTTTTTCATATAAGCATCGCAACCCCAAACTTTAAGAAACGACAACTTTGGTTTCTTGCCAAACCATAGTTCATACGGTGTCGTCTCAATGGATTTAGATGGTTCCCTTTTTTTAACGTGAATGCAGCTGTCTCTAATGCATAACCCCAAAACTTTAGTGGTAAATCGGTAAGAAACATCATAGATTGCACTATATCCAATAAAGTATGGTTATGACGTTCGGACACACCATTATGCTTTGGTGTTCCAGGTGGCATGAATTTATGAAACTATTTCACATTGTTTTAATTGAAGACCAAACTCGTAACTCAAATATTTGTCTGCGTGATCAGATCGTAGAAACCATATTTTCTTGTCACGATAATTTTCCACTTCTGAAATTCTTTGAACTTTTCAAATGTTTCAGACTTATGTTTCATCAAGAAGATATACCCATATCTGCTCAAATCATCTGTGAAGGTCAGAAAATAACGATACCTACCACGAGCCTCAATACTCATCGGATCGCATACATCAGTATGTATTATTTCCAATAAGTCAGTTGCTCGCTCCATTATTCCGGAGAACAGAGTCTTTAGTCATCTTGCCCATAAGGCATGGTTCGTAAGCACCAAGTGATTCATAATCAAGTGATTCCAAAATCCCATCAGCATGGAGTTTCTTCACGCGCTTTACACCAATATGACCTAAATGGCAGTGCCACAAATAAGTTGCACTATCATTATTAACTTCTCCTCTTTTGGTTTCAATATTATGAATATGTGTATCACTACGATCGAGATCCAATGAACCATTTTCATTGGGTGTGTAACCATATAAGGTTTTATTCATGTAAACAGAACAACAATTGTTCTCCAACTTAAATGAATAACCGTATTGCAATAAACATGATCATATCATATTCATGCTCAACGCAAACACCAAATAACACTTATTTAGGTTCAACACTAATCCCGAAAGTATAGGGAGTGTGCGATGATGATCATATCAATCTTGGAACCACTTCCAACACACATCGTCACTTCACCCTTAACTAGTCTCTGTTTATTCTGCAACTCCCGTTTCGAGTTACTATTCTTAGCAACTGAACTAGTATCAAATACTGAGGGGTTGCTATAAACACTAGTAAAGCACACATCAATAACATGTATATCAAATATACTTATGTTCACTTTGCCATCCTTCTTATCCGCCAATCACTTGGGGTAGTTCCGCTTCCAGTGACCAGTCCCTTTGCAGTAGAAGCACTTAGTCTCAGGCTTAGGACCAGACTTGGGCTTCTTCACTTGAGCAGCAACTTGCTTGCCGTTCTTCTTGAAGTTCCCCTTCTTCCTTTTCCCTTTTCTTGAAACTAGTGGTCTTGTCTACCATCAACACTTGATGTTTTTCTTGATTTCTACCTTCGTCGATTTTAGCATCACGAAGAGCTTGGGAATCGTTTCCGTTATCCCTTGCATATTATAGTTCATCACGAAGTTCTACTAACTTGGTGATGGTGACTAGAGAATTCTGTCAATCACTATTTTATCTGGAAGATTAACTCCCACTTGATTCAAGCGATTGTAGTACCCAGACAATCTGAGCACATGATCACTAGTTGAGCGATTCTCCTCCATCTTTTTAGCTATAGAACTTGTAGGAAACTTCATATCTATCAACTCGGGTAATTGCCTGAAATATTAACTTCAACTCCTGGAACATCTCATATGGTCCATGACGTTCAAAACGTCTTTGAAGTCCTGATTCTAAGCCGTTAAGCATGGTGCACTAAACTATCAAGTAATCATCATATTGAGCTAGCCAAACGTTCATAATGTCTGCATCTGCTCCTGCAATAGGTCTGTCACCTAGTGGTGCATCAAGGACATAATTCTTCTGTGCAGCAATGAGGATAAACCTCAGATCACGGATCCAATCCGCATCTTTGCTACTAACATCTTTCAACACAATTTTCTCTAGGAACATATCAAAATAAACACAGGGAAGCAACAACACGAGCTATTGATCTACAACAAACATAAACAAGCAAGATACTATCAGGTACTAAGTTCATGATAAATTTAGGTTCAATTAATCATATTACTAAAGAACTCCCACTTAGATAGACATCCCTCTAATCCTCTAAGTGATTACGTGATCCAAATCAACTAAACCATGTCCGATCATCACGTGAGATGGAGTAGTTTCATTGGTGAACATCACTATGTTGATCATATCTACTATATGATTCACGCTCGAACTTTTGGTCTCCGTGTTCCGAGGCCATATCTGTATATGCTTGGCTCGTCAAGTATAACCTGAGTATTCTGCGTGTGCAACTGTTTTGCACCCGTTGTATTTGAATGTAGAGCCTATCACACCCGATCATCACGTGGTGTCTCAGCACGAAGAACTTTCACAACGGTGCATACTAAGGGAGAACACTTCTTGATAATTAGTGAGATATCATCTTAAAATGCTACCGTCAATCAAAGCAAGATAAGATGCATAAAATATAAATATCACATGCAATCAATATAAGTGATATGATATGGCCATCATCATCTTGTGCTTGTGATCTCCATCTTTGAAGCACCATTGTGATCACCATCGTCACCGGCGCGACACCTTGATCACCATCGTAGCATCGTTGTCGTCGCGCCAATATTATGCTTCCACGACTATTGCTACTGCTTAGTGATAAAGTAAAGCATTACAGCATAATTGCATTGCATACAATAAAGCGACAACCATATGGCTCCTGCCAGTTGCCGATAACTTGGTTACAAAACATGATCATCTCATACAATAAAATTTAGCATCATGTCTTGACCATATCACATCACAACATGCCCTGCAAAAACAAGTTAGACGTCCTCTACTTTGTTGTTGCAAGTTTTACGTGGCTGCTACGGGATTAAGCAAGAACCAATCTTTCCTACACATCAAAACCACAACGATAGTTTGTCAAGTTGGTGTTGTTTTAACCTTCGCAAGGACCGGGCGTAGCCACACTCGGTTCAACTAAAGTTGGAGAAACTGTCACCCGCTAGCCACCTTTGTGCAAAGCACGTCGGGAGAACCGGTCTCGCGTAAGCGTACGTGCAATGTTGGTCCGGGCCGCTTCGTCCAACAATACCGCCGAACCAAAGTATGACATGCTGGTAAGCAGTATGACTTATATCGCCCACAACTCACTTGTGTTCTACTCGTGCATATAACATCAACACATAAAACCTAGGCTCGGATGCCACTGTTGGGGAACGTAGTAATTTCAAAAAAAATCCTACGCACACGCAAGATCATGGTGATGCATAGCAACGAGAGGGGAGAGTGTTGTCCACGTACCCTCGTAGACCGACAGCGGAAGCGTTATATCAACGCGGTTGATGTAGTCATACGTCTTCACGATCCGACCGATCCAAGCACCGAAACTACGGCACCTGACGTTCAGCTCGATGATGATCCTCAGACTCCGATCCAGCAAAGTGTCGAGTTTCGTCAGCACGACGGCGTGGTGACGATCTTGATGTTCTACCGTCGCAGGGCTTCGCCTAAGCACCGCTACAATATTATCGAGGAGTATGGTGGAGGGGGGCACCGCACACGGCTAAGAGAAAGATCACGAAGATCAACTTGTGTGTCTAGGGGTGCCCCCTTCCCCCATATATAAAGGAGCAAGGGGAGGAGGCCGGCCGGCCCTATAGGCGCGCCAAGGAGGAGTCCTCCTCCTAGTAGGAGTAGGACTCCTACTAGGAGGGGGAAGGAAGTGGGAGGGAGAAGGAAAGGGGGCGCCACCCCCCCTCTCCTTGTCCAATTCGGACCAGGGGGAGGAGGCGCGCGGCCCACCCTGGCTGCCCTTCTCTCTCTCCACTAAGGCCCATATGGCCCATTACTTCTCCCGGGGGGGTTCCGGTAACCCTCAGGTACTCCGGTTTTCTCCGAAATCACCCGGAACACTTCCGGTGTCCGAATATAGCCGTCCAATATATCAATCTTTACGTCTCGACCATTTCGAGACTCCTAGTTATGTCCGTGATCATATCCGGGACTCCGAACTAACTTCGGTACATCAAAACTCATAAACTCATAATATAACTGTCATCGAAACCTTAAGCGTGCGGACCCTACGGGTTCGAGAACAATGTAGACATGATCGAGACATGTCTCTGGTCAATAACCAATAGCGGAACCTGGATGCTCATATTGGCTCCCACATATTCTACGAAGATCTTTATCGGTCAGACCGCATAACAACATATGTTGTTCCCTTTGTCATCGGTATGTTACTTGACCGAGATTCGATCGTCGGTATCTCAATACCTAGTTCAATCTCGTTACCGGCAAGTCTATTTACTCATTTCGTAATACATCATCTCGCAACCAACTCATTAGTTGCAATGCTTGCAAGGCTTATGTGATGTGCATTACCGAGAGGGCCTAGAGATACCTCTCCGACAATCGGAGTGACAAATCCTAATCTCAAAATACGCCCACCCAACATTTACCTTTGGAGACACCTGTAGAGCTCCTTTATAATCACCCATTTACGTTGTGACGTTTGGTAGCACACAAAGTGTTCCTCCAGCAAACGGGAGTTGCATAATCTCATAGTCATAGGAACATGTATAAGTCATGAAGAAAGCAATAGCAACATACTAAACGATCGGGTGCTAAGCTAATGGAATGGGTCATGTCAATCACATCATTCTCCTAATAATGTGATCCCGTTAATCAAATGACAACACATGTCTATGGTTAGGAAACATAACCATCTTTGATTAACGAGCTAGTCAAGTAGAGGCATACTAGTGATGTTTAGTTTGTCTATGTATTCACACAAGTATTATGTTTCCGGATAATGCAATTCTAGCATAAATAATAAACATTTAACATGATATAAGGAAATAAAATAATAACATTATTATTGCCTCTAGGGCATATTTCCTTCACATATAACTATCCCAACATGCAACAAAGAGTCACTCAAAAGTCACTAATAGCGGAGAACAAACGAAGAGATTATGGTAGGGTACGAAACCACCTCAAAGTTATCCTTTCTCATCGATCTATTCAAGAGTCTGTAGTAAAATAACATGAAGCTATTCTTTCCGTTCAATCTATCCTAGAGTTCGTACTAAAATAACACCTTAAGACACAAACCAACCAAAAGCCTAATGTCACCTAGATAATCCAATGTCACCTGAAGTATCCATGGGTATGATTATACGATATGCATCACACAATCTCAGATTCATCTATTCAACCAACACAAAGAACTTCAAAGAGTGACCCAAAGTTTCTACCAGAGATTCAAGACGAAAACGTGTGCCAACCCCTATGCATAAGTTCATGAGGTCACGGAACTCGCAAGTTGATCACCAAAACATACATCAAGTGGATCATGTGATATCCCATTGTCACCACAGATAAGCACATGCAAGACATACATCAAGTGTTCTCAAATCCTTAAAGACTCAATCCGATAAGATAACTTCAAAGGGAAAACTCAATTCATCACAAGAGTAGAGGGGGAGAAACATCATAAGATCCAAGTATAATAGCAAAGCTCGCGATACATCAAGATCGTACCACCTCAAGAACACAAGAGAGAGAGAGAGATCAAACACATAGCTACTGGTACATACCCTCAACCCCAAGGGTGAACTACTCCCTCCTCTTCATGGAGAGCGCCGGGATGATGAAGATGGCCACCGAAGAGGGATCCCCCCTCCGGCAGGGAGCCGGAACAGGTCTAGATTGGTTTTCGGTGGCTACGGAGGCTACTGGCGGCGGAACTCCCGATCTATTATGTTCTCTGATGTTTTTAGGGTATATTGATATATATATATATATATATATATATATATATATATGCGAAAGAAGTCGGCCAGGGGAGCCACGAGGGGCTAGGGGAGCCACGGTGGGGGGCGCGCCTCCCTGCCTCGTGGCCACCTCGAAGCTTCCCTGACGTCTACTCCAAGTCTCCTGGATTGCTTCCATTCCAAAAATAACTCTCCTGAATGGTTTCATTATGTTTGGACTCCGTTTGATATTCCTTTTCTTAGAAACACTGAAATAGGCAAGAAAACAGCAATTTGGGCTGGGCCTCTGGTTAATTGGTTAGTCCCAAAAATAATATAAAAGTGTATAATAAAGCCCATAAACATCCAAAACAGATAATATAATAACATGGAACAATCAAAAATTATAGATACGTTGGAGACGTATCAGATCCCAAGGTATATCAAAGCAAATTTTAATTAACAATGATTTGTGATTTAGTAGTGAGCACAAAGCAGCATATATCATGTAATGACAAAGTCTAACTCTCTTCCTATGCATCGGCATGTCATAAAAGAACAATTGATGCACACATAGTAAAGGCCAATGCATAGTATAAGCAGTTTCTTGCAGTTTTATCATATTGGAAACATGGAGAGGCGGATATGTAGTTCCTCTCTCATAATAATTGCAAGTAGGAGCAGCAAACACATGCATATTATATCTATCAAAATCATCATGTGTAGTAGTGAAACGCAACCCATCAATATAATCCTTAATAAGGGCAAACTTCTCCGACATAGTGTAGTCGGGAGAATTCAAATAGATAATAGGACTATCATGCGTGGGTGCAATAGCAACAATTTCATGTTTAACATAAGGAACTATAGCAAGTTCATCTCCATGAGTATAATTCATATTGGCATCTTGGCCACAAGCATAGCAAGCATCATCAAAAAGGGATATTTCAAAAGAATCAACGGGATCATAACAATCATCATAGCAATCATCCTTCGGTAAGCACAAAGGGAAATTAAACAATGTATGAGTTGAAGAGTTACTCTCATTAGAAGGTGGGCACGGGTAGCTAATCTTCTCTTCCTCCTTTTGTTCTTCACTCTCCTCCTCATCTTTTTCATCCAATGACCTCACAGTTTCATTAATTTCCTCTTCCATAGACTCCTGCAAAATATTAGTCTCTTCTCAGACAGCAGAGACTTTCTCAATAAATTCATGAATATCATAATTGTATTTATAATTCTCATAGCAATATTTAAGGATAGCTAAATTTTCAGGTCTATAAACTGAATCATCAAAATCTTCAAACTCTTTAAACAAAGATTCAATTTCATAAGCACCCATAAAAGCAATGAATTCTTCTATTTGTTCCACATCATAATAATCATATATACCATTAGCATAAGAAGCCAAGGTTTCATCATCATTAAATTCACACGAAAAGGAAATGTGTGGAGCCTTCATCCTAGAGCAACAAGTATAATCATATCTCAAGCATAGTTGTCGAGCATACCAATGCAACATATAAATTTGATTCCATAATAGTTTCCCTTTTTGAGTCAAGTGATAATCCTTAAAGTATTCACGTTGATCCAATGTTACTCCCATTATAAAGTTGAATGGGGTTTTCTCAGGATTATCAAAGTAGTACATAATATCTTTCACATAATGAGCATCGAGGGTTTTAGGAGGTTCCCCATCTCCATGAGTAGCAAGTAAACCTATTTTTTTGGTATTTCATGTTCCATATCCATAACTAAAGATAGAGAACAACTTAGAACAGCAAATAAAAATTACTTAGTGATAAAACAAACAAACACACACGAGAATATTCACCCCACGCTATTACTCCCGGGCAACGGCACCAGAAAAAGGTCTTGATAACCCACAGGTATAGGGGATCAATTGTAGCCTCTTTCGATAAGTAAGAGTGTCGAACCCAACGAGGAGCTAAAGGTAGAACAAATATTCCCTCAAGTTCTATCGACCACCGATACAACTCTACGCACACTTAATGTTCGCTTTACCTAGAACAAGTATGAAACTAGAAGTGCTTTGTAGGTGTTGTTGGATAGGTTTGCAAGATAATAAAGAGCGCGTAAATAAAAAGTAGGGCATGTTTAGATGAATACACAACTAAGTTAGGTTTAGTAGAGAGCTTTTTGTCACGAGAAAGTTATTTGTCCCAAGGCAATCGATAACTAGATAGGTAATCATTATTGCAATTTTATTTGAGGGAGAGGCATAAGCTAAACTACTTTCTCTTCTTGCATCATATGTACTTATGATTGGAACTCTAACAAGCATCCGAAACTACTAAAGTTCATTAAGGTAAAACCGAACCATAGCATTATAAGGCATCAAGTCCTCTTTATTCCCACACGTAAACAACCTACTTACTCGGGTCTGTGTTTCTATCACTCACGCTACCCACCATAAGCAAATCATGAAAATATTGCAAACCCTAAAGTGGGGATCCCTCACGCTTGCGTGACACGGAGAGCACCATAGGACAACAGCGATAATAAATCATGCAACTCAAACCAATCATGATCATCAATTAACTCATAGGACAAAACAGATCTACTCAAACATCATAGGGTAGCCATACATCATTGGGAAATAATATATAGCCTTGACCACCATGTTTAAGTAGAGATTACAGCGGGTAAAAGAGGGGTTACACCGCTGCATAGAGGGGGGAAGAGTTGGTGATGATGGCGGTGAAGTTGTTGGTGTAGATTGCGGTGATAATGATGGCCCCGACGGTGTTCCGGCGCCACCGGAAGAGAGGGGGAGAAGCCCCCCTTCTTCTTATTCTTCCTTGACCTTCTCCCTAGATGGGAGAAGGGTTTCCCCTCTGGTCCATGGCCTCCATGGCGGCGAAGGGGCGAGAGCCCCTCCGAGATTGGATCTGTTTCTCTGTCTCTCTCTGTTTCTGCGTTCCAGATTCTGCCCTTTCACCATTTCTTATATTCCCGGAGATCCATAACTCCGATTGGGCTGAATTTTGGGCACGATTATTATCCGGATATTTTCTTTCTTGCGGTGAAAGAAGGGAACCAACCGCCTTACGGGGTGTCCACGAGGGTCAGGGGCGCGCCCCTGCCTCGTGGGCCCCTCGAGCATCGTCTCGCGTTGATTTCACTTCCTAAAATTCACATATATTCCAAAAACAATCTCTCTTAGTTTTTATCCCGTTTGGACTCTGTTTGATATGGATTTACTGCGAAACAAAAAACATGCAACAAACAGGAACTGGCACTGGGCACTGGATCAATATGTTAGTCCCAAAAATAGTATAAAAAGTTGCCAAAAGTATATGAAAGTTGTATAATATTGGCATGGAACAATAAAAAATTATAGATATGATGGAGACGTATCACTTTTATAAGAGAAGATGGAGACTCAAATTCAAAAATAAAAATTGCATAAAGTAAAAGAAAGGCCCTTCGTAGGGGGAGGTAGGGATTTGTAGAGGTGCCAGAGCTCAACGCGAAAATTCAGAGATAAAAACATTTGGGGAGGTGTATCCTTCCCACCAACAAAAATGACTTAGAGTTCCCAACACTTTCCACGCTAGATATATCATAGGCGGTTCCCAAACAGAAATTAAAGTTTATTCCTTTTTGAACCATACTTTCACTTTCCATGGCTAACTGTATCCACGGGTTGCCTTCCATACCAACATTTTCCAAGGAATTTATTAGTTGACAACATAAAGTAAAATTCATTTTTCATTTCGGTTGGGCATCCCTAACACATTTGCCTTACTCTCGTGCAATGACAAGCGAATAAACACTCATCTTGAGAATAACACATATAGCATTGAAAATATTAGCCACCCCTCACCGCTCCACGAGCGAAACGAACACACAAAATAGAAGTCTATTTTGAAAATTCAAGATGGCACATAAAAATTTCCATAGAACGGCAAAAGAATACCGCATATAGGTAGATATAGTGGACTCATGTGGCAAAACTGGTTTAAAGGTTTCTGGATGCACAAGTAGAGATCATACTTAGTGCAAAGTGAAAGCTAGCAAAAGATTGGTAAGTGACCAACCAAGAAACGAATAATCTCATAAGTGAGCATTAAGCATAATTAACACCGAATAATGCACCACAAGTAGGATATAATTTCATTGCATAATTATTGACTTTTGTGCTTGCATAGGGAATCACAAACCTTAACACCAATATTCTAAGTAAAGCATAATTACTCATCAACATAACTCACATATCACATCATCATATCTCAAAACTATTACTAAGAATCAAGTTTGTTTTGTCCAATGCTCTTCATGAATTTTTTTATTGCATCCTTCTTGGATATCTATCACTTTGGAACTAATTTTCAAATGTTGCTTTTGATAAGCTCAAACAACTATAAGTGAAGATGATGAGCATAATATTTCTTTTCTCTCAAATTAATTTAAGTGAAGCAAGAGAGAATTTCTTGAAAATTTTGCTAACTCTCAAATAAATCTAAGTGAAGCAAGAGAGCATTTCTTCAAAAATACTAAATCACACCGTGCTCAAAAAGATATAAGTGAAGCACTAGAGCAAGTCCATAGCTCATAAAAATTAAGTGAAGCATAGAGAGCAATTTTAACAAGTCATGACATAATTTTGGCTCTCGCAAATAGGTGTGTCCAACAAGGAATCAAGACTTAAAACACAAAATAAAACAAGCAAAGACTCATATCATACAAGACGCTCCAAGCAAAACACATAGTATGTGACGAATAAAAATATAGCTTCGAGTAAAATATCGATGGTCGTTAGAAGAAAGAGGGGATGCCACTCAGGGCATCCCCAAGCTTAGTTGCTTGCTCTCTTTTGGATAATATCTTGGGATGTCGGGGCATCCCCAAGCTTAGGTTCTTCTTACTCCTTATTCCTTCATCCATGTTAAGATAAACCAAAACTTGAAAACTTCAATCACACAAAACTCAATAAAACCTTCGTGAGATCCGTTAGTATAAGAAAATAAATCACTACTATAAGTACTATAGTAAACCAATTCATATTTTGTTTTTGCATTATATCTACTGTATCCCAACTTTTCTATGGCAAAAACTCATCAAAGAAAACCATAGAGCCATCAAAACAAGCACACAACTCAAAGAAAATAGAATCTGTCAAAATAGAACAGTCTGTAGCAATCTGACTGTTTCGAATACTTTTGTAACTCCAAAAATTATGAACAATTAGGACGGCCTGAGAAATTTGTATATTAATATTCTATAAAAAGAATTTGTATTTTATCGCTCTCTAGTTAAAAATTAGAATTATTTTTGTGAATGCAAAAGTTTCTGATATTTCAGCAAGATCAAACAACTATCACCCAAGAAGATCCTAAAGGCCTTACTTGGCACAAACACTAACTAAAACAAAAAAACACAATCATAACAGTACCATAATTGTGCAAACACTCAAGAACAGGATGCAAAGAGCAAAAATAAATTTTATTCGTTGGGTTTCCTCCCAACAAGCGCTATAGTTTTACGCCCTTAGCTAGGCATAAAGCAAGGATCTAAGTTTTGTCATCTTTGTTTCGAGATCCATAAGATGCCCTCATGATTGATTCATATGGTGGCCTAATTCTTATTCTAGGGAAGTGTTCCATACCCTTCCCAAAGGAAATTGGAACTTAATATTGCCTTCTTTCATATCAATCACGACACCGATAGTGCGTAAAAACGGTCTACCAAGAATAATTGGACAAGACGGATTGCAATCAATATCAAGAACAATAAAATCTATGGGCACATAATTCCTATTTGCATGAATAATAACATCATTAATTCTTCCCATAGGCTTTTTAATAGTAGAATCCGCCAAGTGCAAATTTAAAGAGCATTCTCCAAGATCGGTAAGACAAAGCACATCACATAAAGATTTCGGAATTGTAGAAACACTAGCACCCAAGTCACACAAAGCAAAGCACACATAATTTTTAATCTTGACTTTGATAGTAGGTCCCATTCATCATACAATTTTCTAGGAATTGAAACTTCCAATTCCAATTTTTCTTCAAAAGCTTTCATCATAACATCAACAATATGTTTAGTAAAAGCTTTATTTTGTTCATAAGCATGGGGAGAATTTATCATGGATTGCAACAAAGAAATACAATCAATCAAAGAGCAACTATCATAATTAAATTCTTTGTAATCCAAAAGAGTGGGAACATCACTAGTTAAAGTTTGACCTCTCCAAACCCACTTATATCAATTTTCTCAACAAGATTTTCACCCTCAGAAATATCGGGATGCCTTCTAGCTAAAGTTGACCCTTCTCCAGTCCCATTTTCATCAAACTTAATTTTACTAAACAAGGAATCAATAGAAGAAACAAAAATCATTTTAAGATCTTCATCACTTTTATCCTTTGGTTAGATTGGTTGATCGGCCATTAGATTTACTAGAGTAGCTTGTTCATCAGATATTTTTCCTAGCAAACTTTCAGCAAAAGTATACTTAGATTGGAGATTGCAAACTTCTCTACTGATATTATCAAGTTGTTTTGTTATAGCATCAAGCACAAAGGAGTGTTCCTTAAGCTCTTGGGTAAAATACTTATTATGCTCAAATTGTGTAGTTGTATATTCCTTAGTACTTTTCTCAATTTCAAGCAAAATATTGGGGTATGGAACATCATAATATTTTCTTTGAGGCATCATGATCACGCCAATAAGAACGCACACAAAAACAGATCCGGCAAGAAAACGACGAACGAAAAGGAGAGACGAATAAAACGACAAATTTTTGTGAAGTGGGGGAGAGGAAAACGAGAGGCAAATGGTGAATAATGTAAATTGCAAGGAGATGAGATTTGTGATTAGGAACCTGGTATATGTTGAAGATCTTCCCCGACAACGGCGCCAGAAATTCCTTTTGATGTCGCCTGAAGCTACGTCCGTATTTCCCCAAAGAGGAAGGGATGATGCAGCATATCGGTGGTAGGTATTTCCCTCAGATTTGAAACCAAGGTTATCGAACCAGTAGGAGAACCAAGCAACACAACGTAAACAGCACCTGCACACAAATAACAACTTCTTGCCACCTGACGTGTAAAAGGGGTTGTCAATCCCTTTCGGGTAGCGGTGCCCCAAGATGGGCAAACGGACGTGAATAAAATTGTAGTAGATTGATAGATCGAACGCCAAATAAAATAAATAAGAATAAATTGTAGCAAGGTATTTTTGTATTTTTGGTTTAATAGATGTGAAAATAAAAGCAATAGAAAATAGGTTGCCAAAGCAAATAATATGAGAAAGACACCCGGGGGCCGTAGGTTTCACTAGTGGCTTCTCTCGAGAAAAATAGCAAACAGTGGGTGAACAAATTACTGTTGGGCAATTGATAGAACTTCAAATACTCATGACGATATCCAGGCAATGATCATTACATAGGCATCATGTCCAAGATTAGTGGACCGACTCCTGCCTGCATCTACTACTATTACTCAACACATCGACCGCAATCCATCATGCATCTAGTGTATTAAGTTCATGGATAAATGGAGTAATGCAATAAGAATGATGACATGATGTAGACAAGATCTATCTATGTAGGGATAGACCCCATCGTTTTATCCTTAGTAGCAATGATACATACATGTCGGTTTCCCTTCTGTCACTAGGATCAAGCACCGTAAGATCGAACCCACTACAAAGCACCTCTTCCCATTGCAAGATAAATAGATCAAGTTGGCTAAAGAAAACCCAAATATCGGAGAGGAAATACGAGGCTATAAGCAATCATGCATAAAAAAAGATCAAAGAAACTCAAATACTTTCATGGATATAAAATGATAAATCTGATCAGAAACTCAAAGTTTATCGATCCCAACAAACACACCACAAAAAGAGTTACATCATATGGATCTCCAAGAGACCATTGTATTGACACTCAAAAGAGAGAGAGGAAGCCATCTAAATACTAACTACGGACCCGAAGGTCTACAAAGAACTACTCACGCATCATCGGAGAGGCACCAATGGAGGTGTGGTGAACCCCATCCGAGATGGTGTCTAGATTTGATCTGGTGGTTCTAGACTCTGAAGCGGCTCGAATTGATTTTCTTCAATGCCTTTAGGGTTTCTAGAATATTTGGGCATTTATAGAGCAAAGAGGCGGTCTGGGGGGCACCCGAGGTGGGCACAACTCACCAGGGCGCGCCTGGGCCTCCTAGCGCGCCCTGGTAGGTTGTGCTCTCCTTGGAGCACCTCCAGGCATAGCCAAGGCCCATTAGGTGTCTTCTAGTCCCAAAAAAATCTCCATAAAGTTTAGTTGCATTTGGACTATGTTTGGTATTGATTTGCTGTGATGTAAAAAACATGCAGAAAACAACAACTGGCACTTGACACTATGTCAATAGGTTAGTACCAAAAAATTATATAAAATGACTATAAAATGATTATAAAACATCCAAGATTGATAATATAACAGCATGGAACAATCAAAAATTATAGATACGTTGGAGACATATCAAGTGACAGAAGCTTAAACCCTAGTTTATGCGTTGCTTCGTAAGGGGCTAATTTGGGTCGATATGTTTCATGCTATGGTTAGATTTATCTTAATTCTTTTTTCATAGTTGCGGATGCTTGCGAGAGGGGTTACTCATAAGTGGGAGGCTATTCTAAAGAAAGGCAACACCAAATCACCGGTCCACCCACATATTAAATTATCGAAGTAACGAACGTGAATCATATGAGCATGATCAAAACTAACTTGACAACAATTCCCATGTGTCTTCGGGAGCGCTTTGCTTTATATATGAGTTCGCCCAGGCTTGTCCTTTGCTACAACAAGGATTGGGCCACCTTGCTGCTTCTTATTTACTTTTGTTACTTGTTACCCATTACGAATTATCTCATCACACAACTATCTGCTACCAATAATTTCAGTGCTTGCAGAGAATACCTTGCTGAAAACCGCTTGTCATTTACTTCTGCTCCTCGTTGGGTTCGACACTCTTACTTATCGAAAGTACTACGATAGATCCCCTATACTTGTGGGTCATCACCCACCTCGGCCGCCTCCCGCACCGCCTCTTTGCTCTATAAATACCCCAAAAATCAAAAAACCCTAGGGGAGTCGATGAAACACAATACCAGCCGCCGCAAGTTACAGAAACCACAGATCCAATACAGATACCATCACGGAGGGGTTCATCATCCTCATTGGTGCCTCTCTAGTGATGCGTGAGTAGTTCATTATAGACCTACGGGTCCATAGGAAGTAGCTAGATGGCTTCCTCTATTTTTGTTCTCAATATAATGGTCTCTTGGAGATCTATTTGATGTAACTCTTTTTTGCGGTGCGTTTGTTGGGATCCGATGAACAATGAGATTATGATCAGATCTAGTTTATCCATGAAAGTTATTTGAGTTTTGATCTGTTATATGCAGGATTGCTTATAGCCTTGCATTTCTTCTTCAAATCTTTGGTTTAGTTAGGCTGACTAGATCGATTTTTCTTGCCATGGGAAGTGGTGCTTTGTGATGGGTTCGATCTTACGATGCTCAATCCCAGTGACAGAAGGGGACATGACATGTAAGTATCATTGCTATTAAGGATAACAAGATGGGGTCTATTCCTACATGAATAGATCTTGTCTACATCATGTCATCGTTCTTATTGCATTACTCCGTTTTTTCATGAACTTAATACACTAGATGCATGCTGGATAGCGGTCGATGTGTGGAGTAATAGTAGTAGATGCAGGCAGGAGTCGGTCTACTAATCTTGGACGTGATGCCTATATAATGATCATTGTCTGGATATCATCATAATTATTTGAAGTTCTATCAATTTCCCAACGGTAATTTGTTTACCCGCCGTATGCTATTTTTTTGGGAGAAGCCACTAGTGAAATCTACAGCCGCTGGGTCTCTTCTTTATCATATTTGCATTCAAGATCTATTTTTATTTGATTTTATTTTCAGATCTATTAATCCAAAAACCCAAAATACCTTGCTGTAATTATTTATTATTTATTTCATTTCGCGTTTCCACGAGATCTGTTTACCCAATCTACTACAAATTTATCTATCTTTTTACCCGGGAGGGATTGACAACCCCTCTTACACGTCGGGTTCCAAGTATTTGTTCTTTATGTGCAGGTGCCGTTTACATAGTGTTGCGTGGTTCTCCTACTGGTTCGATAACCTTGGTCTCATCACTGAGGGAAATACCTACCGTAGCTGTGTTGCATCATCACTTCCTCTCTGGGAAATACCGATGTAGTTCAAGCCGCATCAGACTATGGTATTTGGACACCAGAATAGTTTCAGAGTGCACCGGTACTCATCGGGTCACCGGAAGGGGTTCCGGGCACCCCCAGCAAGTGTATGGGCCTTATGGGCCAAAGGGGGGGACAGACCAGCCCACAAGGGGGCTGGTGCGCCCCTTCCCTTGGCTGGCCGGCCCTAGGGGAAGGAAAGGGGAGGGGTGGCCCCTCCTGCCTTTCCCTCCTCAGAAGAGAAAGGAAGGGGGGTGATAACCCACAAGTATAGGGAATCAGTTGTAGCCTCTTTCGATAAGTAAGAGTGTCAAACCCAACGAGGAGCTAATTGTAGAACAAATATTCTCTCAAGTTCTATCGACCGCCGATACAACTCTGCTCATGCTCAACATTCTCTTTACCTAGAACAAGTATGAAACTAGAAGTACTTTGTAGGTGTTGTAGGATAGGTTTTCGAGATAATAAAAAGCACGTAAATAAAAACTAGGGGCTGTTTAGATAAAGAAACAATTACGACAGTTTTAGTACAGAGTTGTTTGTCACAAGAAAGTTATTTGTCCCTAGGCAATCGACAACTAGACCGGTAATATTATTGCAATTTTACATGAGGGAGAGGCATAAGCTAACATACTTTCTCTACTTGAATCATATGCACTTATGATTGTAACTCTAGCAAACATCTATAACTACTAAAGATCATTAAGGTAAAACCCAACCATAGCATTATAAGGTATCAAGTTCTCTTTAATCCCATACGCAAACAACCTACTTACTCGGATCTGTGTTTCTATCACTCTCGCCACCCACCATAAGCAAATCATGGACATATTACAAACCCTACACTGGGGATCCCTCATGCTTGCACGACACGGAGAACACCATAGTACAACACCAATAATAAAACATGCAACTCAAACCAATCACGATCATCAATCAACCCATAGGACAAAACAAATCTACTCAAACATCATAGGATATATAGCCATACATCAGTGGGAAGTAATATATAGCGTTAAGCACCATGTTTAAGTAGAGATTACAGCGGGGAGAAGAGGTGTTACACCGCTGCATAGAGGGGGAGAGAGTTGGTGATGACGGTGGTGAAGTTGTTGGTGTAGATCGCCGTCACGATGATGGCCCCGACGGCGTTCCGGCACCATCGAGAGAGAGGGGGAGAGAGCCCCCCTCCTTCTTCTTCTTCCTTGGCCTCCCCCTATATGGGAGGAGGGTTTCCCCTCTGGTCCATGGCCTTCATGGCGAAGGAGGGGTGGGAGCCCCTCCGAGATTGGATCTCTCTCTCTGTTTCCTTCTGTTTTTGCGACCCCAGATTCTGGCCTTTCACCATTTCTTAAATTCCTGGAGATCTGTAACTCCGATTGAGCGAAAATTTTAAAACAATTTTTATTCGAATATTAGCTTCCTTGCGTCTGCAGGACACCTCCAACTGACCTTTGGGGTGGCCACAAGTCCCCTGGCCGCACCCTGGGTAGGGGGGCCCGCCCCTAGGGCTCCTGGGCCCCTCGGGCACCGCCTTGCGTTGATTCCACTTCCCAAAATTCATATATATTCCAAAAAATCTCCGTAAGTTTTTATCGCGTTTGGACTCTGTTTGATATGGATTTTCTGCGAAACAAAAACATGCAACAAACATGAACTGGCACTGGGCACTGGATCAATATGTTAGTCCCAAAAAATTATATAAAATGTTGCCAAAAGTATATGAAAGTTGTAAAACATTGGCATGGAACAATAAAAAATTATAGATACGACGGAGACGTATCAGCATCCCCAAGCTTAATTCATGCTCGTCCTCGAGTAGGTAAGTGATAAAAAATTGATGTGGAATGCTACCTGGCATAATCTTGATCATATAATCTAATCATGGCATGAATATTAAGACACGAGTGATTCAAAGCAATAGTCTATCATTTGACATAAAAACAATAATACTTCAACCATACTAATAAAGCAATCATGTCTTCCCAAACTATCATGGCCAAAGAAAGTTATCCTTGCAAAATTATATAGTCTGGCTATGCTCCATCTTCATCAGACAAAGTATTTCATCATGCACAACACCGATGACAAGCCAATCAATTGTTTCATATGTTTAATGTTCTCAAGCTTTTTTTAAATTTCACGCTATACATGAGCGTGAGCCATGTATATAGCACTATATGTGGAATAGAATATGATGATGGAGGTTATGTAGAGAAGACAAAAAAGGAGAAAGTCTCACATCGACGAGGCTAATCAACATGCTATGGAGATGCCCATCAATGCGAGGAGTAGGGATTGCCATGCAGTGGATGCACTAATAGCTATAAGTGTATGAAAGCTCAGACTGAAAATTAAGTGGGTGTGCATCCAACTTATTTGCTCATGAAGACCTCGGGCATTTGAGAAAGCCCATCATCGGAATATACAAGCCAAGTTCTATAATGAAAAATCCCCACAGGTAGTATATGAAAGTGACAAAGGAGACTCTCTATATGAAAAACATGGTGCTACTCTGAAGCACAAGTGTGGTAAAGAATAGTAGCATTACCCATTCTCTTTTTTCTCTTTTTTACTTTTTTAGGCTCTTTGGCCTCTTTTCTATACCTAAAAATAAAGGACGGAGGCTTTCGTAGTTCTTCATAAGTCATTTGTTTATAACCGTTGATTTTATGTTAAGGATAAAAATTGATGATTGAGATTAAAAGTGGATCTACACAACTTACGGAAAATAAAAGACAAGTACAGAACCTATAAACCTATAGTTTCATCATTGACACGTTCATAGAGAGTCCCTTCTCTTTTTAGAGTATGAGAGTCCAACCTCTACACAAACACATTAGTGTCTTTCTTGTTTTCAAAATAACACATATATATTTCAGATTAAAGTACGGATTTTGGAAACTCCTTCCAAACAGTAGGATGTAAACATCCGTGTCGCCAGCGGCCTCGTCTGCCAACCACGTGTCCTGCTGGAGGGGCCACTGTTTGCGTCCTTTTTCTTGTGCACACGCCGCGAAGCCAACTTACCGGTGCCGCTCGGTCCGTGTTGCACTCTCGCGTGCGTTTCTTCTCCTGGCTATGCCTACTGCTGCTGCTTCCACTGACACTGACTTGTTCTGGCGAGATCCGACTTGTTATTTCTAGTACTACTACCAGCTAGTCCATATAATACTCAACAAAAACTGCTGCTTTTTTAACTCACAAGATACTGTACTAGTAATAGCAGTGTATTTAACAACAGTAAGAGCAATCACAACGCGGTGACCCTAATGGACAGGCACTTTGTTTGCTTTTTGTCTGTTTGCGTCGGCCAAGTGGATAGGCGTGTCCGTTTTTTATTTGAGT
This sequence comes from Triticum aestivum, assembly GCF_018294505.1. NCBI lineage: Eukaryota > Viridiplantae > Streptophyta > Magnoliopsida > Poales > Poaceae > Triticum > Triticum aestivum. The sequence continues at coordinate 26,218,969 of NC_057812.1, forward strand.
TGGTCAGTGTGTTCAATGTGTGACAGACCCATATTTTCCCGCATAAATTCTTTTTTCAAAAGCACGCGGCCGAAATAAATATAATTAAACATAAATAGCCAGTCAATCGCTAGCCAAAGTCCATTTAAACACTAATTAAACGTTAAAAAAGCCCACACCTGCACGCTACCCTAGGCCTCGCCGTTGCCCTTGCCCTTGTCGGCGTCGGTGAGGTCAATGAAGGTGGGCGGCGGCCCAGCCCACCCGAACGCACTCTGCCACGCCGTCAAGGCAGCCTCCTCCGGCGTTTCTTGCGGCGCGGCGGGCGTGCTCCTTATCCTCCTCCTCCTCGCGCGCCCACAACATCTGCTGCTCGCCGTCTGCCTGCTCCTTCGCGAGCCAGTGCTCGTTCCAGCGCTCCAGGTGGGCCGCCTCCTCCGGCGTCGCGACATGGTGGACGGGAGGCACGCTAACCCACTCGCGGAGCCCGTCGATCCATGTGTAAGACTCCTCGGGCCAAGCGGGTGACGGCGGCGACCGGTTGTGCATGGGCATGGGCTCAAGGACAGGCGGCGAGGAGAGGGGGAGGCGTAAATGGGGACACAAGGCTGCGAGCATGATGCCACTAATGCTCCGAAGCCTAGATGCCACAATTCATAATGTCACGCTACAACACCATCATCACCATTGCAACAAGTCAGGCACGACACCAGAAGGTGTAGTCGTTACAAAGGCCGACCAATGTTGCAACTATTGGACATATGATGTCGCCACACTCATTGCAGAAGTCGTAGGTACGATGCTGCAAAGTCGGGGCGCCATGCATCAGACGTTTAATGTTGCAAGTCAGATGCGTGTCGTTGCACAACCAGTCGTCGTGCTGCAAGGTCGGCCAACATTGCGGCTACCGAACGTGTGACGTTGCAAGTCCGATGCATGATGTTGCAAAGCCACTTCGCCATGCTACAGGACGTCGAGCATTGCAACAACTGGATACTACGAGTCGGCCGCCCGTTGCAGGAAGTCGGTGTGATGTTGCGTCTATTTGACACATCTTTGTGAGGGTGGACCACCCACCTTTTGCAATTCAGCATGATGCTACGAGGCCGGTCAACATTGCGGCTACTGGGCATGTTACATTGCAAGTCGGACGCGCAAAGCCGGTCATCGTGCTACAAGGCTGGCCAGTGTTGCTAATATCACAAGTGTGACGCGGTAGTCGAGTGCGTGGTGCTGCACCACCATGTGGTCGTGCTTCAAGGCCGACTAGCCCGTGTGGCTATCAAAAACGTGATGCTGGGGTCGGGCACATGTTGTTGCAAGCCAGCAAATTCTGTGTTTATCAGACGAGTGATGTTACGCTGCAAGTTGGCCGCCCAATGCTGCAAGCCACGACAATTGTCAACGTTGTGACGCATGCTTCGATGGCCATGAAGACAATATTTCAACAACCAAAACATTGCCAACCTTCGATGGCCGCGACGATGCATCGACGGTCATGATGGCGAGGTGTAGATGCTGCTATGGTGTTGACGGTCACAATGATGCTTTGACGGCCATGAAAACATTGCTTCAATGACCACGGCGACAATGTTTCGACGACCACGATGTCGACAAATGTTGACGCTGCAATGCATGCTTCAATGGCTACGGTGATGCTTCGACCGCCATGACGATGAGGTGTATGTGTTGCAACTGCGTTGGCGGTTGACGCGATGCTTCGACAAACACGATCATGAGGCATGTTGTAACAGCGTCGACGGCCACAACTTCGACAACCGATGATGATGTCCAGGCCGTGATGCTCTGGGCCATAGCCCAGTGATGCCGCAAGTAGTGCTGCGACGCAGACGATGATGCTTCAAATAGCGCTGCGAGGCAACCGACCCGACGATGTTGGCGGCGTTGCTACGAGCTCATGAACAGTATTGTGAGTCCGCCAGCAAATTAAGCTAGAACTGCCGGGCTGGGCGATGTTGCCACAGCGGTGACCGGATGCTACGAGCGTAGGCAAAGCTGCTACGACGATGCTCAACATCCATGCTTTCAAGCATTCCACGAGGCTGCGGTGTTTCTCGTCTGCATGGTGTGCGTGCACAGTTGGTAAAGGAGCGGACGTGTGAGGCCTAGAAGACAAATCGATCAACGGATACACATGTCCCCATCTAACGGCTATGAAGCCGGCTGCAGCCTGGCTCGCTACAGGCGGATGGCGCCTAGCACGCGCCATTTTTTATCCATGTTTTTTCATCATCTTATGATTTCTCCTAAGTCAGCCACGTGTGTGTTCGAATTATTAATAATAAACAGAGAAAAAAACAAAACTGGCTCAGGCGGATGGCGCCTAGCACGCGCCATTTTTTATCCATGTTTTTTCATCCTCTTATGATTTCTCCTAAGTCAGCCACGTGTGTGTTCGAATTATTAATAGTAAACAGAGAAAAAAACAAACCTGGCTCGCTACAGGCGGATGGCGCCTAGCACGCGCCATTTTTTATCCATGTTTTTTCATCCTCTTATGATTTCTCCTAAGTCAGCCACGTGTGTGTTCGAATTATTAATCTATACCTACTAATAAAGCAAGGTAATATTCTTAGTTTCGTCCCGCATATGATCCTACGTTACGTGAAATACACGAGGTGGTACTAATTCGTAGAGTCAAAAAGGTTCGTATTGGGCAGGCCTGCGTTCCTCTCTACTTGGGCCGCCGCCTAGATCACCATATTTTCCGTCCATCCATCGCACGGGCCGACCTGAGACTAATCTGCAGTTTTTTGGCGTTTTGGGAGGAGAAAAAAAAAATATGTCCATTGAAGGTTCGAACTCAGAACCTCACCGGCCACACAAAAGGCCAATGCCAACCGACCTAGCATACTTTTCTGCCATACTAAATGGTTCCCCGTCTAATAGTCCCATCTTGATTTTTTAATATCAAATCCCACCAAATTATATGGATTTGCATGTTGTCTTAAATATCAGCAAGTCACCTCCAAAATCAAGAAAGAGAGGAAACAGCATTGCCAAAGGAGAGAAAATTCCATAAAGGAGGGGACATGCACGGCGCAAGCCTGCTGTATTGGCTCTAATTAGAAGGATTTGTGGGCTTGGCATGACCTGATTGGATCTAATTAATTAAATGAGAGGAAGGACATGCATGACTCTAACTAAAGGAAATAATGACATGATAAAAGCATACATGCAGGACGCATATGCCGCCCTGATGGGCGTTTTGGTGAATGGCAAAACTAGCTTTTTTTTAAATCGATCTACCCCGTTGCAACGCACGGGCATTTCTTGGTTTCCTGTGTGGCGTCTCAGGTTGCCAAACAGTTCGCTAAGAGTGTGGCCGTGTTCATAAAGGGCGCCTGGTGCCTTTTGACCCGAGCAGCCGCGTGTGTGTAAATTAGACAAAGAAACAAAAATAAGGACACTGGGATTCACTGGCCTGTGATTTATAAGGGCGCCTGGTTCATTTTGAAAGATAAGATGATTTTTCCTGTGGCACAAGCATGCGGTCGAGTTCAGGTCTTTTCGGCGAACAAATCAGCTGTAGTACACCGCGAGCATGCAAAATAGGGTGTGGTCGCGGCACGGGCATGCATAGCAGCTGTAGCTGTCGCGTGTGCAGTGATATATACCCAAGGCCCGTCAAGGCAGCGTGTAATAATCCTATAATCAATATTTTCATATTTGTTGACCCATTAAATAGTCCCATCTTGCTAGCTTACACACTGTTTTCACCGGTTTATGCATAATTAAGCCAATCATTAAGAAGGTTAGAGTAATCAGGCAGCCCCGTTGGTTAAAAAAAGGGATTTATGACATGCATTATAAAGGATTGTGTTAACTCTTTGGATCAATCAAAGGAAAAAACCGAAAAAAATCACAAGGTGACTCAAAGGATGATGCACACGAAATGCCATTATGATCACTGTCACATCCCTAGCTTCTGGCAATGCATTAGGCTAACTTCATGTGTGCATCATGTTTAAATTCAAATGAATATGAAATGGGGATAACAGAAAACCCCCAGCACCCGCCTTAATCCAACTAGGGATTACTAAAATCTTTTTCAATGAACCTGAAATGCCCTTCTAAAATGTTCATCATCTTTGCCTTGGTCTGGAACCTCTGACAAAAATGATGCACATATTTCTAGGACATCATAGGGTCACTGAATTAAATCATACTCTATTTGCATCTGGGCATTTAAATGCTATCACTACACCACAACACTAATGCAAGGACAGGAAAACTGTCGGGAGAAGTTTTCTCCCGGCAGATAGAACTGCCGGAAGAAGTTTTCTCCCGGCACATATTTCTAGGACATCATAGGGTCACTGAATTAAATCATACTCTATTTGCGTATGGGCATTTAGAATGGCAGGCAAACTGTCGGGAATGGTTTTCTCCCGGCAGATAGAACTGCCACAAGAACGGCTGCCGGGGATTATAATTCCCGGCAGATAAAGATCTCCCGGCAGTTTGTATGCCGTCATGTTCCAATTTCTCCCGGCAGTTTCTATTCTGCCGGCAGACTTGTTCTCCCGGCAGTTAATTGTTTTCCCGGCAGATAATATGCCACTGGTACCATATACCCCAATCTATATTATTATTACACTTTAGTATTGCATTTCTTCATTTATTTTACATTTAGATACACACTGACGAGGCATCCATTGAAATAAACCAGAAGGAATCTGCACAAGTACTTCACATTCATATTATAAATTCTGTTCATCAAACATTTACAAGGTTACAATATATGCAATTCACTGATTACATGTGAAGAATTACATAATAATTTAGTATCTGCAGTTTCAAGACGTCCAAGTTGTACAGAATGGAAAAAGCACAAAGAGTAAAGCGTGTAAGGTCTTCTAGGTGAGCTCAGAGCATATGGTTACGGCAAGGTATCTTAACCCGTCTTCAGGAACATTTCCAACCTAGACAGTAAGAAAAATTGAAAAATACATGTATAATAAAACATTATCTGCATTACATTGATTTACAACACTCAAAAGAGTCTATTGAGTACACCATTCCTGTTTTATAAGACATACGTCTACAACATCAAGAGAATTTCTAATCAAATTTCCTTTCAAGGCATCAACTGAATATTCAATTTAATAGGAAAAATAAAAAATGTCAGCAGTTTCATGCATTGACACATAAATTAAGCACATCTAGTTCACCACAATTACATCATATGATTACCTATGATATAAATTTTAGTTTCCTGTATGTGAAGATTCCATAGAACACCGTCCAGAAAACTGCACATAAGATAAAATAGGAAGCGATTAAAGGAAGTGACATCCACAACTTGTATGAATTTTTGACATCATAGGATCTTGTATTTTGGTATAAACACACAAAGAATGTAGTTCAAGATATGAAATAGTTTCATCCCATGGAAAACAGCAAAACTCAAACATTTTTCTAGCACAAACATGACAGTAGTATAGAAACCAAAATGTTTGGTGTTATGTTGAAGTGGTTTACAACATTTTTACACTAGTAGAAAAAGGGTCAAACGTGAAGCACATTAGTGCCGGTTTGAATTTGAGCCGGCACTAATGGTACCATTAGTGCCGGTTCGAACGGCTAATACATTAATGCCGGTTCGTGTTGAACCTTTAGTACCGGTTCGTGCCACGAACCGGTACTAAAGGGGTGATGGCAGGCTGGTGTAACCTTTAGTACCGGTTTGTGACACGAACCGGTACTAAAGGGGTCTGACCTATAGTACTGGTTTGTGACACAAACCGGCACTATAGGGTAATTTTCAAACCCCCCCCCCCCCCTCCCCGTGTGTCGCCATTTCAGTTATGAAAAAATCAAAAGAAATGATAAAAACTTCAAAAAATAAAATCCTTCGAGATGTAGTTATATTAGTACATCTACTAGTTAGGAAAATTTGAAAACTTAAATTTGGACATGTTTTGCAAAGTGTAGGGAAAATGTAAAACGGCTATAACTTTTGCATACGATGTTGGAAAAAAATGTATAATATATTAAAAAATTCAGCACAAAAATCTGCATCCGATGGAGCTTGCAATTTTTTAGAATCCTCAAATTCCAAAAGGAAAAAAAGATATGGTCAAATTTAAGTTTTTTTAAAAAAATTTGTTAAATCTGGTCAAACTACTTATTCAAGAAGTATTAATGTTACTACATAATTATTCAAGAATATTAGTGTTACTAAATAATTATTTCAATTTTTTGAATTTTGGTCAAATCTGGTCAAACTATGGTCAAACTTATTCAAGAAATATTAGTGTTACTAAATAATTACTGTTTTTTAGAATAATAGTTTCAAACTCAAACAGTGAAATTGTGACTTCATGCTCAAGCTAAACTCCTGAGGGTTAATAGGATTGGCATCTTACTATTGTCAGGAAAACAACAAATGCAGACTTGAAAACGAAGGAAAATAGAACCCGAAAGTTAAGCGTGCTCGGGCTGGAGTAATGAGAGGGGTGGGTGACCGGTCGGAAAGTTAGATGATTTGAAATGAGTGATCCACACTTGAGCAGTTAAGAGAGGTGATTAGAGACTAAATCACCAAATAATTCAGAAAAATTAAAAATCAAAAAAATAAAAATAAAAATAAATTTCCAAAATTTTCAAAAAAAATTCAAAAAAAAAACCTTTAGTACCGGTTGGTATACCAGGGCGCGAGCTCACGCCACGTGGTGGCACTTTAGTGTCGGTTCGGCACGAACCGGTACTAAAGGGGAGGGGGGGCTTTAGTGCCCACCAATTAGTGCCGGTTATGAAACCGACACTAAAGGCCCTTACGAACCGGTTTTAAAGCTCCGTTTTCTACTAGTGTTACTAGTCTTTTGGGCTCCCAGTCACATGTGTCAATGTTCTTATACAATGTACTAGCACTTTCTGCAAAAAAAATAGAACAAGTTAGATGTCACAAAGATGGTGCTGTTTCCAGTCTTACATGGTCAATCAGTTGGCAAACATATATGCAGAACACCTATTTAATCACAAATTGAGTGACCCGAGACATGCAACAAAATAGATGCGTCGTTGACAGAACACCTGTTTCTACTAGTATTGATTTTAGACTTCCAGTGTGTATCTATAGCAAGATTCCTGTTGAGTACAAAATATTGAACAGTAATGCCAGGTCTAACCACTTTACACATGGAAAGGTACATTTCTCCTAAACAATGCAAGCCGGTTATAACTTAATTAGTCTATGAAAGATGATGTAGGACCATAGAGATAATCCAGGATGTGATTCTATTTTGCTTGTCTTAACGAAAAAGGAGCATTAGATCAAGGAAAAAGAAGTATTGGACTATGCGTAGGAATACAAGTGAAGGCAACACCTATGCTATTCATAAATGATTCTACGACTGGCAAACCAAGACACTGTTTCAAGTACTTGCCCAATAACAAAAGACTAAGCTTTAGAATACACAGGACATGCAAAAGCTTAGTTCCTGGACACATGCGCACACTGGACATGTAAAAGGTTCCACTAATTGTATGCATAAAAAGGCTATGCACATTCAGGACAAGCATAGTTTGTATCTTTACTGCAGTTTCATTTGCATGAAGCACATAGGAAACAAAATTCTAAATGAAGTTTCAATGTTCTGAAATAGCAACAAGCATGTATCCGAAAGAAAAATACTAAATCAAAGACTTAACTACCAAGATAAACAGCCGCCCACACCTCACCCACGCTAATATGCAATGGTATCTATCTATTATATACTAAAAGGAAAATAGGGATCAAGAATTGAGGATTTACTAGAAATTCTCACATTAATCAGACACATCGGACCGTTAGTTTGGTGGACCCTCCATTAATGAGTAAACTACGACCATTAGAAAGGCGGACCCACACCAATTTTGATGTATGATGTCCTGGACTTGAACTCTTGATTAGTTCGGTAGATAAAAAGAGATCATTTTTAACTGTGCTTGCGTGACAACAAAACAGCGGCGTCCGTGGTTATCCAGGAAATAAAAGAGCAGCGTCCCATAGAAAAAAGCAGTGGCAACTATGTTCATTCACAAAGGGAAAAAACAGCGGCAAGGGCATGGTCAACATGCCATATCGTGGGCGTTGTAGGCGGTGAACTTCGATCAAAAAGGAAAAGAAAAGAAGGAAGCAACGGCTCGCTCAATATGGCATGCCGTGGGCGTAGTAGGCGGGCACTCATCACGGCTCATAGTTGCATACTCTTGTTGAGGTCCGACCCCACTGAAGAACGCATGATAATCACACGATGCGCCGATGTGCAGCATGAACACACTCCAGACCCTCGATGCCCAAGATAAAGAAACACTAGCAGAAGAAATCAGAATTCCAGGTAGAATAAGCATAATATCTCCTTTAAATATCAATTATCGAGGTCAACTATCATAGAATGGATGTCAGTTCCATTATTACTTTTATGAAGCAAATCAGGCAGTCCTTTCTATATGAGAACAATCTTATTCTGATATCCATGAATTCAGAAAAGCACCCAAAGATATGACTTACTCCCTCCTTCCATCTATATAGGGCCTAATGCGTTTTTCGAGGTTAACTTTGACCAAATATTAGAGCAGTAATATATGACATGCAACTTACACAAAGCACACCGTTAAATTCATGTGTGAAAGGAGCTTTCAATGATATAATTTTCACATTGTGCATGTCATGTACTATTAATCTTGTCAATAGTCAAAGACGGTCTTAAAAACCGCATTAGACCCTATATAGATGGAAGGAGGGAGTACCATATTTTTCTCCCAATAGAAACAATTCATCTCAAGCAATACCCCAACCTGCAATAGCTACAACAAAGACAATGTTTTTTTAGAAGCAAATCCCAGTGATAAGAAAGTTAAATACGTGAGGTAAGCACATACCATCATCTTCCACTTTAATGTAACATCCTCTGACATTTACTGAAACATCGATCTGAAATAGGTATAGGTATATACAAAATGTCAATACATGAGGTAAGCATATATCCTTTTTTTCAAATGCGAAAGTGATAACCAGTATAGAAAATACAAGCGGAAATGTGGATTGTTTGGCATTTATTTTCCTGTAAAAAGCAATACCTATCCAGATCAGTATAGCATATAGAGATTATTTTTCCTACATGTGAAAGGAATACCTTTTAATCATTTGTGTCGCTGCTATTATATGCCAACTCCTCAACGACCCTTAGGAGGTCAGACAATATAATGCTTGAGTGCAAGGAGCTGTGGACTCTTTTCGGCAAGCGTTTAATGCTATGCATCGACGTGTTCTTGTAAAAAAAGAGCTTAGATCAACCAATGGTTAAGAATAAAGTGTACCGAAGCAGGCAGCGTCAAAAAATTATTCCAGGAACTTCAGAAAATTAACTAACTTGTTGGTATGGTACTTCATCAAGTGAGGACTGATCACGATGTGAGATTACAGTGGCGGCTCGATTATTAAGGCATGGTTCATAGGAAATGTGCGTGTAGACAACCAACCAACAAGGTAAGAAACATATTGTTTTTCTTTCCTCTGTATCATAAGATACATATCATTCAGGCTGCAACTCAAGAAATCAACCCCTCCTCACAAGCAAACCATAGCCGTGTTGGCCCTTGCAGGGCTTCTATTATCTGGTGCAGATGCCCTGCATGGTCCAACAAGCCCAATTTAGTGCAGTGTGTGATAGCCTGATGGCAGTGCCAGCCACTTACGACATTCCTTTCTACAATTATTTTCTGCCCAGTGCAATGTTTCATGCAGGTTGAGAATTCAGATAGGGCACCACTGAACTGCTATGAAACAATTCGATAGATGATAAATCAGGGAAGTAAAAGTAGTTAATTTTGTAGAGCAATTTTCAATATCAAATCAGCACTCATGTCTATAATTTAGTTCTTGTAGATGCTAGCACAAGAAACTTTCTAGAGTTGTATACAGTCAGCCATTAGTGAGTAAACTTTCTCAAGCTGTGAAACACTTGCCTTCAGTTGTGCAATGTCTGAACCTGAATAAACAAAGACCCGTCCACATCGCTAAAATTGGATGGATAGAAGAACATTACATTTTACAAATCATAGGCACATATACATGCATATTAACTTATTAAGATAAGAAAATGAAATACAAGAGTATGTGTACAATAACCTGGCTGATAGCCTTTGCAAATCATGAGCATTATGAATTCCAAACAAACCTACAACTGCTAGAACCAATCCCCAATCCTTTCACTGGTAGCACCTGCATCAATTTAGTAGCAAAATAAAAAATAAGTAGCAATAAGAAAGACTTGGAGCCAAGTAGTGACTCAGTGGAAGGTAGGGAAAATGTGCAGCAAGGAGAAGATAAGGCGAAGCATCTTGTGAGTTTTCATCGAGCAGAAAAGGAGAGCTTCTTTGTATAGAAAAAGCACACCTGCATCGCGTTTCCTCCATGACAGATCTGAGCACCATGTTGTACTAGCGTAGTGGGGAGCAGACACCGCACTCGTCGTCAGGGTGGTGGGAGACGTGGTGGGGAGAAAGGCGACGTCGACCTCGACGCACCGGCCCCGTTGACCAGCCCTTGTGGCGGTGCCGAAGGGAGCGAAACCAGAGGCGTGAGGAGGGAGGCGAGGTTGACCTCTACGCAGCGGCGTCATCGATATGGGTGGGGGTCGCACAGGTCAGCGGAGGGAGTCGATGGTGGAGGGCGCGTTCGAGGGCAGAGGGGTCGGTGGTGGAGGGCGCGGTCGAGGGCAGAGGGAGTGTCGGCGGCGGCGGCGTCGGTGGAGGAGGAGGGCTCTCGAGGGTTCGATTTGGGGAAGAACTGGTTGGGGACGGCGGCTAGGTCTTTTGAGCGAAAAAAATAATATTTTTTTAAGTTTTCAGTCAATCGCGCGTTCCCGCGCCACCACACGTTTGGGCCCAATTGTTTCTGGTCTCGCGCCATGGACAGCCCGGCAGATAGTGGGCCAGGGTTTAATTGTGCCGGCAGATTTGATGCCTTGAAACGTGGACAACATTTTCGGCAGTGCACATGCCCTTGGTACTCAACTTCCCCCGGCAGTTTTACTACCCTTAAGTATTTCTGCTGGCAGTAACTAGATTCCCGGCAGATATTTTGCCCTTGTTCTACTATTTCTTCCGGCAGTTAATTGTCCCCAATTAAGTGTTATGGTGTAGTGTATATAATATTTTAAGTGTCCAAATAATCATAAACTGAAATGTTTACTGTTGGATATATTCCAAATAGTGGGCATGAGAAGTTTCATGATTTTTGAGTTAGTTTTAGTATTTCTAATAAAGCTCTAAAGTTGCAGAAAAATAGAAAAAGAAAAACAGAAAATAAAATGCAGAGAGCAACTCACCTGGCACCTCAACCGTGAAGGAAATATGCCCTAGAGGCAATAATAAAGTTATTATTTATTTCCTTATATCATGATAAATGTTTATTATTCATGCTAGAATTATATTAACCGGAAACATAATGCATGTGTGAATACATAGACAAACAGAGTGTCACTAGTATGCCTTTACTTGACTAGCTCGTTGATCAAAGATGGTTATGTTTCCTAACCATAGACATGAGTTGTCATTTGATTAACGGGATCACATCATTAGGAGAATGATGTGATTGACTTGACCCATTCCGTTAGCTTAGCACTTGATCATTTAGTTTGTTGTTATTGCTTTCTTCATGACTTATACATGTTCCTATGACTATGAGATTATGCAACTCCCGTTTACCGTAGGAACACTTTGTGTGCTACCAAACGTCACAATGTAACTCGGTGATTATAAAGGTGCTCTACAGGTGTCTCCGAAGGTACTTGTTGGGTTGGCGTATTTCGAGATTAGGATTTGTCACTCCGATTGTCGGAGAGGTATCTCTGGGCCCTCTCGGTAATGCACATCACCTAAGCCTTGCAAGCATTGCAACTAATGAGTTAGTTGCGGGATGATGTAATACGGAACGAGTAAAGAGACTTGCCGGTAACGAGATTGAACTAGGTATTGAGATGCCGATGATCGAATCTCGGGCAAGTAACATACCGATGACAAAGGGAACAACGTATGTTGTTATGCGGTCTGACCGATAAAGATCTTCGTAGAATATGTAGGAGCCAATATGAGCATCTAGGTTCCGCTATTGGTTATTGACCGGACACATGTCTCGGTCATGTCTACATAGTTCTCGAACCCGTAGGGTCCGCATGCTTAACGCTACGATGCCAGTTATATTATGAGTTTATATGTTTTGATGTACCTAAGGAGTTCGGAGTCCCGGATGAGATCAGGGACATGCCGAGGAGTCTCGAAATGGTCGAGACGTAAAGATCGATATATTGGACGACTATATTCGGATTTCGGAAAGGTTCCGAGTGATTCGGGTATTTTTCGGAGTATCGGAGAGTTAGGGGAATTCGCGGGGAGTATATGGGCCTTATTGGGCCATACGGGAATAGAGGAGATAGGCCAAAAGGAAGGAGGCCTGCGCCCCCCCTCTGGTCCGAATTGGACAAGGGGTGCAGCCCTCTTTTCCTTCTCCCTCTCCTCCTCTTTCCTTCACTCCTACTCCAACAAGGAAAGGAGGAGTCCTACTCCCGGTGGGAGTAGGACTCCCCCCTTGGCGCGCCCTCCTCCTAGGCCGGCCGCCTCCCCCCTTGCTCCTTTATATACAGGGGCAGGGGGCACCTCTAGAGACACAAGTTGATCAAGTTGATCGTCTCTTAGCCGTGTGCGGTGCCCGCCTCCACCATAGTCCACCTCGATAATACTGTAGCGGTGCTTAGGAGAAGCCCTGCGTCGGTAGAACATCAACATCGTCACCACACCATCGTGCTGACGAAACTCTACCTCAACACTCGGCTAGATCGGAGTTCGAGGGACGTCATCGGGCTGAACGTGTGCTGAACTCGGAGGTGCCGTACGTTCGGTACTTGATTGGTTGGATCGTGAAGACGTACGACTACATCAACCACGTTGTGCTAACGCTTCCGCTTACGATCTACGAGGGTACGTGGACAACACTCTCCCCTCTCGTTGCTATGCATCACCATGATCTTGCGTGTGCGTAGGAAAATTTTGAAATTACTACGTTCCCCAACAGTGGCATCCGAGTCAGGTTTTATGCGTAGATGTCATATGCACGAGTAGAACACAAGTGAGTTGTGGGCGATATAAGTCATACTGCTTACCAGCATGTCATACTCTGGTTCGGCGGTATTGTTGGATGAAGCGGCCCAGACCGACATTACGCGTACGCTTACGCGAGACTGGTTCCACCAACGTGCTTTGCACACAGGTGGCTGGCGGGTGTCAGTTTCTCCAACTTTAGTTGAACCGAGTGTGGCTACGCCCGGTCCTTGAGAAGGTTAAAACAACACTAACTTGATGAACTATCGTTGTGGTTTTGATGCGTAGGTAAGAACGGTTCTTGCTCAGCCTGTAGCAGCCACGTAAAACTTGCAACAACAAAGTAGAGGACGTCTAACTTTTTTTGCAGGGCATGTTGTGATGTGATATGGTCAAGACGTGATGAGATATAAGTTGTTGTATGAGATGATCATGTTTTGTTGAAATTGTCAGAAACTGGCAAAAGCCTTATGGTTGTCTATATATTGCATAAGATGCAAGTGCCAAACAATTGCTTTACTTTATCGCTATGCGATAGCAATAGTTGCAAAGAGCAATAGTTGGCGAGACGAGCATATGACGACACATTGATATAGATCAAGATGATGGAGATCATGGTGTCATGCCGGTGATGATGGAAATCATGACGATGCTTTGGAGATGGAGATCAAAGGCACAAGATGATGATGGCCATATCATATCACATATTTTGATTGCATGTGATGTTTATCTTTTATACATCTTATTTTGCTTAGTTCAACGGTAGCTTTATAAGATGATCCCTCACTAAATTATCAAGGTATAAGTGTTCTCCCTAAGTATGCACCGTTGCGAAAGTTCTTCGTGCTGAGACACCACGTGATGATCGGGTGTGATGGGCTCTACGTTCAAATACAACGGGTACAAAACAGTTGCACACGCGGAATACTCAGGTTAAACTTGACGAGCCTAGCATATAACAGATATGGCCTTGGAACACGGAGACCGAAAGGTCGAGCGTGAATCATATAGTAGGTATGATCAACATAGTGATGTTCACCATTGAAACTACTCCATCTCACATGATGATCGGACATGGTTTAGTTGATATGGATCACGTGATCACTTAGAGGATTAGAGGGATGTCTATCTAAGTGGGAGTTCTTAAGTAATATGATTAAATTGAACTTAAATGTATCATGAACTTAGTCCTGATAGTATTTTGCAAATTATGTTGTAGATTAATAGCTCGCGTTGTTGCTTCCCTATGTTTATTTTATTATATTCCTAGAGAAAAATAAGTTGAAAGATGTTAGTAGCAATGATGCGAATTGGATCCGTGATCTGAGGTTTATCCTCATTGCTGCACAGAAGAATTATGTCCTTGATGCACCGCTAGGTGACAGACCTATTGCAGGAGCAGATGCAGACGTTATGAACGTTTGGCTAGCTCAATGTGATGACTACTTGATAGTTTAGTGCACCATGCTTAACGGCTTAGAATCGGGACTTGAAAGACGTTTTGAACGTCATGGACCATATGAGATGTTCTAGGAGTTGAAGTTAATATTTCAAGCAAATACCCGAGTTGAGAGATATGAAGTCTCCAACAAGTTCTATAGCTAAAAGATGGAGGAGAATAGCTCAAGCAGTGAGCATGTGCTCAGATTGTCTGGGTACTACAATCGCTTGAATCAAGTGGGAGTTAATCTTCCAGATAAGATAGTGATTGACAAAATTCTCTAGTCACCATCACCAAGTTAGTAGAACTTCGTGATGAACTATAATATGCAAGGGATAACGGAAACGACTCCCAAGCTCTTCGTGATGCTGAAATCAAAGAAGGTAGAAATAAAAAAAATCAAGTGTTGATGGTTGATAAGACGACTAGTTTCAAGAAAAGGGCAAAGCAAAGAAGGGGAACTTCAAGAAGAACGACAAGCAAGTTGCTACTCAAGTGAAGAAGCCCTAGTCTAGTCCTAAGCCTGAGACTAAGTGCTTCTACTGCAAAGGGACTGGTCACTGGAAGTGGAACCGCCCCAAGTATTTGGTGGATAAGAAGGATGGCAAAAGTGAACAAAGGTATATTGGATATACATGTTATTGATGTGTACTTTACTAGTGTTTGTAGCAACCCCTCGGTATTTGATACTGGTTCAGTTGCTAAGAGTAGTAACTCGAAACGGGAGTTGCAGAATAAACAGGAACTAGTAAAGGGCAAGGTGACGATGTGTGTTGGAAGTAGTTCCAAGATTGATATGATCATCATCACACACTCCCTATACTTTTGGGATTAGTGTTGAAACTAAATAAGTGTTATTTGGTGTTTGCGTTGAGTATGAATATGATTTGATCATGTTTGTTGCAATACGGTTATTCATTTAAATTAGAGAATAATTGTTGTTCTATTTACATGAATAAAACCTTCTATGGCCATACACCCAATAAAATGGTTTGTTGGATCTCGATCATAGTGATAAACATATTTATAATATTGAAGCCAAAAGATGCAAAGTTAATAATGATAGTGCAACTTATTTGTGGCACTGCCGTTTAGGTCATTTTGGTGTAAAACGCATGAAGAAACTCCATGCTGATGGGCTTTTGGAATCACTTGATTATGAATCACTTGATTCTTGTGAACCATGCCTCATGGGCAAGATGACTAAGACTCCGTTCTCTGGAACAATGGAGCGAGCAACTGACTTATTGGAAATAATACATACTGATGTATGAGATCCGATGAGTGTTGAAGCTCGCGGCGGGTATCATTATTTTCTGACCTTCACAGATGATTTGAGCAGATATGGGTATATCTACTTTATGAAACATAAGTCTGAAACATTTGAAAAGTTCAAAGAATTTCAGAGTGAAGTGGAAAATCATCGTAACAAGAAAATAAAGTTTCTACGATCTGATCGTGGAGGAGAATATTTGAGTTACGAGTTTGGTCTTCATTTGAAACAATGCGGAATAGTTTCACAACTCACGCCACCTGGAGCACCACAGTGTAATGGTGTGTCTGAACGTCATAACCGTACTTTATTAGATATGGTGCGATCTATGATGTCTCTTACCAATCTACCACTATCTTTTTGGGGTTATGCATTAGAGACAGCTACATTCACATTAAATAGAGCACCATCTAAATCCGTTGAGACGACACCGTATGAACTATGGTTTGGCAAGAAACCAAAGTTGTCGTTTCTTAAAGTTTGGGGTTGCGATGCTTATGTGAAAAAGTTTCATCCTGATAAGCTCAAACTCAAATCGGAGAAATGTGTCTTCATATGATACCCAAAGGAGATAGTTGGGTACACCTTCTATCATAGATCCAAAGGCAAGATATTCGTTGCTAAGAATGGATCCTTTCTAAAGAAGGAGTTTCTCGCGAAAGAAGTGAGTGGGAGGAAAGTAGAACTTGATGAGGTAACTGTACCTACTCCCTTATTGGAAATTAGTTCATCACAGAAATCTATTCATGTGACTACTACACCAATTAGTGAGGAAGCTAATGATGATGATCATGTAACTTCAGATCAAGTTACTACCAAACCTCATAGGTAAACCAGAGTGATATCCGCACCAGAGTGGTACGGTAATCCTGTTCTAGAGGTCATGTTACTTGACCATGACGAGCCTACGAACTATGAGGAAGCGATGATGAGCCCAGATTCCGTGAAATGGCTTGAGGCCATGAAATCTGAGATGAGATCCATGTATGAGAACAAAGTATGGACTATGATTGACTTGGCCATTGATCGGCGAGCCGTTGAGATTAAATGGATCTTCAAGAGGAAGACGGACGCCGATAGTAGTGTTACTATCTACAAAGCTAGAATTGTCGCAAAAAGGTTTTCGACAAGTTCAAGGTGTTGACCACGATGAGAATTTCTCACTCGTATCTATGCTTAAGTCTGCCCGAATCATGCTAGCAATTGCCGCATTTTATGAAATCTGGCAAATGGATAAACAAAACTGCATTCCTTAATAGGATTTATTAAAGAAGAGTTGTATATGATGCAACCAGAAGGTTTTGTCAATCCTAAAGGTACTAACAAAATATGCAAGCTCCAACGATCCATCTATGGACTGGTGCAAGCATCTCGGAGTTGGAATATACGCTTTGATAAGTTGATCAAAGCATATAGTTTTATACAGACTTGCGGTGAAGCCTGTATTTACAAGAAAGAGAGTGGGAGCACTACAGCATTTCTGATAAGTATATGTATGCCATATTGTTGATTGGAGATGATGTAGAATTATTCTACAAAGCATAAAGGAATGTTTGAAAGGAGTTTTTTCAAAGAAAGACCTCGGTGAAGCTGCTTACATATTGAGCATCAAGATCTATAGAGATAGATCAAGATGTTTGATAAGTTTTTCAATGAGTACATACCTTGACAAGATTTTGAAGTAGTTCAAAATGGAACAGTCAAAAAGGAGTTCTTGCCTGTGTTACAAGGTGTGAAGTTGAGTAAGACTCAAAACCCGACCATGGCAGAAGATAGAGAGAGAATGAAAGTCATTCCCTATGCCTCAACCATAGGTTCTATAAAGTATGCCATGCTGTGTACCAGACCTATTGTATACCCTGCCCTGAGTTTGATAAGGGAGTACAATAGTGATCTAGGAGTAGATCACTGGACATTGGTCAAAATTATCCTTAGTGGAATAAGGATATGTTTCTCGATTATGGAGGTGACAAAAGGTTCATTGTAAAAGGTTACGTCGATGCAAGTTTTAACACTGATCTAGATGACTCTAAGTCTCAATCTGGATACATATTGAAAGTGGGAGCAATTAGCTAGAGTAGCTCTGTGCAGAGCATTGTTGACATAGAAATATGCAAAATACGTACGGATCTGAATGTGCTAGACCCGTTGACTAAACTTCCCTCACAAGCAAAACATGATCACACCTTAGTACTCTTTGGGTATTAATCACAAAGCGATGTGAACTAGATTATTGACTAGTAAACCCTTTGGGTGTTGGTCACATGACGATGTGAACTATGGGTGTTAATGACATGGTGATGTGAACTATTGATGTTAAATCACATGACGATGTGAACTAGATTATTGACTCTAGTGCAAGTGGGAGGCTGAAGGAAATATGCCCTAGAGGCAATAATAAAGTTATTATTTATTTCCTTATATCATGATAAATGTTTATTATTCATGCTAGAATTGTATTAACCGGAAACATAATACATGTGTGAATACATAGACAAACAGAGTGTCACTAGTATGCCTCTACTTGACTAGCTCGTTGATCAAAGATGGTTATGTTTCCTAACCATAGACATGAGTTGTCATTTGATTAACGGGATCACATCATTAGGAGAAGGATGTGATTGACTTGACCCATTCCGTTAGCTTAGCACTTGATCATTTAGTTTGTTGCTATTGCTTTCTTCATGACTTATACATGTTCCTATGACTATGAGATTATGCAACTCCCATTTACCGGAGGAACACTTTGTGTGCTACCAAACGTCACAAGTAACTGGGTGATTATAAAGGTGCTCTACAGGTGTCTCCGAAGGTACTTGTTGGGTTGGCGTATTTCGAGATTAGGATTTGTCACTCCGATTGTCGGAGAGGTATCTCTGGGCCCTCTCGGTAATGCACATCACCTAAGCCTTGCAAGCATTGCAACTAATGAGTTAGTTGCGGGATGTAGGATCGAAAGTATGTCTAGAGGGGGGGGGTGATTAGACTACTTGACCAAATAAAAAATTAACCTTTTCCCAATTTTAGTTCTTGGCAGATTTTAGCTATTTTGAGACAAGTCAAGCAAGCATGCAAGAGTATATTGGCAACGGAAAGTAAAGCATGCAACTTGCAAGAATGTAAAGGGAAGGGTTTGGAGAATTCAAACGCAATTGGAGACACGGATGTTTTTCCCGTGGTTCAGATAGGTGGTGCTATCCTACATCCACGTTGATGGAGACTTCAACCCACGAAGGGTAACGGTTGCGCGAGTCCACACAGAGCTCCACCCAAGGGTAACAGTTGCGCGAGTCCACACAGGGCTCCACCCATGAAGGGTCCACGAAGAAGCAACCACCCACAAAGGGTCCACAAAGAAGCAACCTTGTCTATCCCACCATGGCCATCGCCCACACAGGACTTGCCTCACTAGCGGTAGATCTTCACGAAGTAGGCGATCTCCTTGCCCTTACAAACTCCTTGGTTCAATTCCACAATCTTGTCGGAGGCTCCCAAGTGACACCTAGCCAATCTAGGAGACACCACTCTCCAAGAAGTAACAAATGGTTTGTAGGTAATGAACTCCTTGCTCTTGTGCTTCAAATGATAGTCTCCCCAACACTCAACTCTCTCTCATAGGATTTGGATTTGGTGGAAAGAAGATTTGAGTGGAAAGCAACTTGGGAAGGCTAGAGATCAAGATTCATATGGTAGGAATGGAATGTCTTGGTCTCAACACATGAGTAGGTGGTTCTCTCTCAGAACATATGAGTTGGAATGGTGTATGTGTTCTGATGGCTCTCTCCATGAATGAAGAGGAGGTGGAGGGGTATATATAGCCTCCACACAAAATCCAACCGTTACACACAGTTTTCCAATCTCGGTGGGACCGAATCACAAACTCGGTCGGACCGAAAATGTAAACCTAGTGACCGTTAGAGATTTTCGGTGGGACTGACATGCAACTCGGTAGGACCGATATGGTTAGGGTTTGGGCATAACGTAATCTCGGTGAGACCGATTACACAAACTCGGTGAGACCGAATTTGGTAATTAGCTAACCAGAGAGTTGGTCAGGCAAACTCGGTGGGACCGATTTGCTCTTTCGGTGAGACCGAAAAGTTACAAAGGGGAAACACTGAATTTACATTGCAATCTCGGTGGGACCGATTCGCTCTTTCGGTGAGACCGAAAAGTTACGAAAGGGAAACAGAGAGTTTGCAACCCCATCTCGGTGAGACCGAGATCCCTATCGGTAGGACCGAATTGCTAGGGTTTGGCAGTGGCTTATGACAAATGAAAACTCGGTGGCGCCGGATAGGAAGAATCGGTAGGACCGAGTTTGGCTTAGGGTTTAGGTCATATGTGGATATGGGAAAGTAGTTGAGGGTTTTTGGAGCATATCACTAAGCACATGAAGCAAGAGGCTCATTAAGCAACACCTCATCCCTCCTTGATAGTATTGGCTTTTCCTAAAGACTCAATGTGATCTTGGATCACTAAAATATAAAATGAAGAGTCTTGAGCTTTTGAGCTTGAGCCAATCCTTTGTCCTTAGCATTTTGAGGGTTCCACTTTCACATCCATGCCATGCCAATCATTGAGCTTTCCTGAAATAATCATCTTGGAATAGCATTAGCTCAATGAGCTATATGTTGTTATGAATTACCAAAACCACCTAGGGATAGTTGCACTTTCAATCTCCCCCTTTTTGGTAATTGATGACAACATATAGATCAAAGCTTCGACAAATGATAATAAGCATGAAATATATCGTCGCTTTGAGAAGTATGTGATAAGTAAGAGCTCCCCCTAAATTTGTGCATATTTAAAATTTGCTTTGGACTGCAAATGCACAAGGAGTTAGAGTCATGGGTTACTCTTCCATGTCACATACATCTTGGTGGAGCGCTTAAAATGATAAGAATGAAATACATGCACTCATCACCAAGAATAGTGAAAGATCACATAAGATAGATAAGATAATAGCATTAAGCAAGCATTAAGTGTAGCTTATGATCAAACACATGATCATCAATGTCTCACAAATAATGACGTAGTATCTCAAGCACTCAAAAGCAAACAAGTTCGAAAAACCACCAAATAAAGCAAGAGAGAAAAGCAACACTCTCTCTCTCGAAGCCTATGATCTATACATCTTCTCCCCCTTTGGCAACAAGTTACCAAAAAGTTCCTAGAAAATGCATAGTGCTAGATCGACGCTCAGGCTTGATCTTCTGGTGGTGGTGGAGTCCGGATCACTCCAAGGACGAAGGCTTCGGTAGACGCTGAAGTAGACGCTGGAGTTGGAGCTGAAGTAGATGCTGGAGCTGGTGGAACTGAGGCTGTAGCTGGTGCTGAAGTGGTGGCTTTGGTGTCAGCAACTGGCACGGCAGATGACCTCGGGCCTCGTGGCACTCTGGAAAAGGCATGAGTGGTAGTCCTGCCTCTCCTCTCCTGCATGTCCTCCTGGAGCTGCTCCACTGCAGACTGAACTTCCGTTACTTTGACATCCAAGTCATAGAACTTCTGTTCCGTGATTCTCTCTAGGCTCTGCTGATTCTGAGTGAGGGTGGCCAGACTTTGCTCAATCCTCAGCGTGGATGCAATCAAGTAACCAAGCTGCTCTTGTTTAGTCTTCAAGAAATACTCAGATGCCTCCTCTTGAGTTGGCATCTTGGCAGCTTTCTCCTTTCTTGCCTTCTCCTTCTTTGCTTGTGCTTGAACTGATGATGGCTCATTCTCAGTCATGACCACTTGGTTATCCTCAAAGTCTGGACGGATGGGCAGGTGTTCCTTGTCCAATAAGTATATGCCTGTGCCCATCTTAGAGTTGATGAGCTCCTGGATCTGAGGGGCATATCCGCAACTCCTCTTCTGATCTGTTGCAGTCCTTTTGATAGTTTCCACTATGAGGCTCATCACCTTGAACTTCTGAGGCACATCAAATACATGTAGCAAGTTGATCGCATGGCCTCTGATCATCTTGTGATCACCTGACTTGGGCAACAAGGTGTGCCTCAAGATCCAATTGATGGTTGGCAGTCCTGACAGAAGATAGTGCACTGAGCCAAATTTGAAAGTGTCAAGTGCCTCATTTGGAATTTCCTTATACATATTGGACATGGAATTGTGGTCCATTTTCTTCTTGGCATATATGTCCAAGTCATCATCATGCTCCTCTGGGGCATTAATGAGCTGTGCCCACTCAGCCACTGTAGATTGGTACCTTGTACCCTCAGACATCCATGTGATCTTTCCATCTGGGTAAAAGTGTGTCGTGGAGTAGAATTGCATGATCAGTTCCTCGTTCCACTTCGTGAGCTTCTGCCCAACAAAGTCAGCAACTCCACAAGCACTAAAGCTGTCATATACTCCAGGGTAGTGTTCCTCCTTCTCCCTCATGTAGGTCCAGTCGACCCATCTCATGTCACAGACAATGGGCTTCTTATCTAGCAGCACTGTCTCATAGAAGTCCTGCTGTTCCTTGGTGTGAAATATGTAATCCACGGCAGTCCTTCTCCTTGAAGCATACGGATCTGCTTCTCTCCACTTCCTCAGCCCTGAATCTCTCCTGAGCTTCATGTCCTCAGCCATAGGATGAGCATCGTTGTGGTCTGGGATCTTGGGCTTGAGCTTTCTCAGAACATTCTCTTCCTCTTCTTCAGCAACAGTCTCAGGCACTGGGGCCTTGTTCTTCTCAGCTGCAGGAATGCTCCTTGTATTCCTCTTGGGTGCAGACTTGGGCTTGGAAGCAGCTTTGGGCTTAGATGCAGTAGCCCCTGATCTTATGGCATCACCCATCAGCTTGGGTGCCTTGGGTGCTGGTGCAGCTACCTCTTCTTCCTCTTCCTATTCCATGATGGAAGCCTTTCCTAGCACTCTGGCTATGGTCTTCTTGACCCTTTCCTTCCTCTTCTTGCCTTCTGCAGCAACTGGCTCTTGTGGAGTGGGCTTCTCAGTTGAGGCTCTTGCCTTTGACATGGGCTGCCTGCCTGCTGGCCTTTTGATCTTTAGGCCTGGCTTTGTGCCTTGAGCTGGCTCAACTCTCTTGGAAGTGGCCTCTTCCTCTGCCACATAGTCTTCATCTTCGGAATCAGAAGTTCTCTTCTTCCTCTGTCTGGTGGCAGCTTTTGGCAAGTTGCTAGGGGTGCTCCTGCTGCCCTCATCTGAAAAACTTGAGGGACTAGTGCCCTCACTCATGTGCACCTGCTGCTCTGACATGTTCTGGCTATCACTTTGATCAGACATGCTGCAAACTCTGACTACTGACCCTGTGAATAGGTTATAGATGAGATAGAGTGGATGAGCATCACAAAATGCAGAGATTTTTGCAAAAGAATGATCCAAAAACTTAGTTTTAGTTTCCCACTGAAATCATCTCGGATCTACCGATTTTCAAACTCGGTGATACCGAAGCAGTTTTGGAACCTAAACTAGTGAACTCGGTTGGACCGAGTCACAGTTCGGTGGCACCGAGACTGCTAGGGTTTCACAGAGTTCCAAAATCGGTCACACCGATAAGTAATTCTCGGTCAGACCGAGTCTCAATTGTGCAATGGCATAAGCCAAATCGGTGGGACCGAGTTTTTCAACTTGGTGGGTCCGAGATGGTTTCGGCGGAAACCTAAACCTAGAATTTTCGAATCAAACCTAATCTATGAGTTCATTGACTGGATAGAAGTTTATCAAACGTGGCTAGAATCAATATGATCACAATGTGCTAGGAATCAGATTGGGGAATAGCACAAAGATCGAGTCCATACCCTAGTTCGGCGGAGACTCGCTACAGCAGCAACGGCGGGGCAGAATTCCCGTTGATGGCGACGGAGACCAGCGACTGGAGGTGGCTGGCGGCGAGAAGACGATCCGGAGACCATGTTGGCAGAGCAGGCTATCGCGCGGGCGAAGGGGTTCGGAGAAATTTCTATATTTTGCCCGTGACTATATATAGCCCGACCCTGTCGGTGTGACCGAGTGGAACAACTCAGTGGCACCGAGATTCATAACTGTAGGCAGTTACTGAAACTCGGTGTGACCGAAAGGTTCAAATCGGTTGCACCGAGATCGAAAACCTAGATCAACTTAATGATCTCGGTAGGACCGAAAGTGGGGTATCGGTCAGACCGAGAATCATAAAGAGGTTTTGGAAGTTTAAGTCTATGACGAACCGGGGACTCCGAGCGCTCCTCACACAGAGTGGTTCGAATCTGACTTGATCAAATTTTGTGATGCAGCATGAATAGAGTTTGAGACGAGAAAAGCATAGATAGCTAGAGGAGGTTCTTAGGCATTCTTGTCCATCCACTTGGCAAAAGAAATAAAACCAAACAATCAAAACAACAAGTGGATGTCCTCGAATGAGTAAAAGATGCAACCAGCATGCTCACACAATAAGATGGCAAATGAAATATGTGACAAGGCATGCACAACCAATTCTAGCATCTATCAAGCAATTTGCGATGACTAGGTCATCTATATATGAGTATATTGACTTAGGAGTCAAGTGAGAACACTTGATCATAGGTCATACTCATCGTTTAAGCTCAAGTGGGGTTACCACTTTTACATAAAGCATTGTTGTGTTCACATCTTTAGAGTTGCTTTAGCTCAAGTCTTAGAGTAAAGCTCCCCCTAGATGTGATATCCCCCCTAAGAGGGATGAACTAACCTTGGGTTTTGTCGATGATGACTTCATGTAGATGTTGAAGATGTGGATGCTCAATGTTGATGTAGATCACTTGGAGCTATCCATTTGAGTGAATTGCACTTTCAATACCTACATGGGTTAGTCCCACAAGGAACAAACAAGGATATCCATAGACATAGAGTGATGCACACACAAGATGATGTCCATGAAAACTTTTAGGTTACCTTGTCCCTTGTCTTACCAACAAGAGGGTTTGTGACTCCTTGAACTAGTGCAAGATGTGGAAGTTGATTGCACTTGTTCTTGCCAAAATGATAAGAGTGAAGTATGTTGGCGGAGTCACCCTCAAGAACTCTCTAGTTCTTCTTCTTTTGGATCCACATCATCTTGATGGGAATCCTTGGAGTTGTAGTCGTACTTGATGAAGTGGAACTTGAAGTAGTCTTGGGAATCCACTTGACTAAGGTCTTAGGAGCTTCTTCAAATGCGTCAATTTCCTCTTGAAGCTTGTCCTTGCCTTTTTGCTTGTAGTCTTGTGGTGGAAGATCATCTTGAGCTTGTGTCCCCTTGAAAGAAGTATCATACTTCTCTTGTTGAGGAATAAACTTTGTCTTGGGGTATTGATCTTCTTCCCACTCAACTCCATTGGCATTGAACTTTCGTTCAAAACCAACACCTTGATTCTTCCGGTGCATTCCTTGCTTGCGCACAATTTCCTCGAATTGCTTACTCCCGGCAAGGCTTTTGTACACTCCTTTCTCTATAATTCCCTTCAATAAACTATTTTCTTGCTCAAGTGTAACTTGGCTAAGAGAATCATTAGTGGAATCAAGAGAACTACTAGAAGCAACAATATTGGATTTAGCATGATCATTGTTACTGCTAGAGGAAGAATCTTTCTTGTTCTTGTTACTAGACTTGACTTGAGGCATGTAAGTGGATAAGAGTAAACGCTTGGCAATGTAAGAAGAACTTTTCTTGCGGAGATCATCATTGATTGCTTTTAAGAACTCATGCTCTTGCTCAAGATTGAGCTTTTCAAAGCGTAATTTCTCATGAGCTCTTAAAAGTTCTTGATGATCTTCGAAGATAGTTTCATGAGCTAACTTAAGAGTGTTTAGTTCTTTAGTTAGAGCCTCAATCTTCTCCTTATCATTGTCATTCGTTTTATCTTGATTAGCATGATTAATTGACATTTCATCATAGTATTCATCACTAGAGTTGTCAACAAGCAAATCATCACCTAACAAGTCATCTTCATCACTATTGAAATCAACATACTCGGGGTGTGTTACCTTAGGACCTTTGGCCATGAAGCATCTTCCAATTCCTTCATTTGGTGAGTCAAATATGTCGTAGGAGTTGGTTGACACAAGTGCTAGACCGGCAACACCTTCATCTTGAGTATCTTCGGAGTCGGAGTGATAACTTCTCTCGGAGTGGCTGTCGGAGTCGGAGCCGGATACCCATTCACCAACATGAGCTTGATGTCTTCGTCTTGTGTAGCTCCTTGATGATTTTTCCTTCCTTTCCGAATCCTTGCTTCTCCGTGAGTATCTTCGTTCATAACGATCATCTCTACTCCTTCTCTCTCTTGGTGGTGATTCTTTGCTTCTTCTTCTTGGAGAATCTTCTCTTCTCTTGTAGGGAGCCGTACACTCATTGGAATAGTGTCCGGGTCTTCCACAATTGTAGCAGTTTCGCTCTCGACTAGAAGATCTTTTGTCATTGTAGGACCTTGACTTGAAGCTTCTATCTTTGCTTCTACTCTTGTAGAACTTGTTGAAGTTCTTCACCATTAAGCTCAATTCTTCATTGAAGTCTTGTTTCTCACTTGATGATGTAGGGGCTTCACATGAGGCTTTATAGGCACCACTTGATTTGTTGTGAAGTTCCTCTTTATCCTTAAGTGACATCTCATGAGCAACAATTCTTCCAATCACCTCCGTTGGCTTGAGATCTTTGTAATTGGGCATCATTTGGATCAATGTGCACACGGTATCATATTTTCCATCCAAGGCTCTTAGAATCTTCTTGATGATGAATCTGTCGGTCATCTCTTCACTTCCTAAGCCGGCAATCTCATTTGTGATGAGAGCAAGCCTAGAGTACATTTCAGCGACACCTTCACCATCCTTCATCTTGAACTTGTCAAGTTGGCTTTGAAGCACATCCAACTTGGATTCCTTGACGGAGTCGGTACCTTCGTGCATATCAATCAAAGTGTCCCAAATTTCCTTTGCATTCTCAAGACGGCTGATTTTGTTGAATTCTTCGGGGCACAATCCGTTGAAGAGAATATCACAAGCTTGAGCATTGTATTGCAACATCTTCAACTCATCCGCGGTAGCTTCACGGTTTGGTTCTCTCCCATCAAAGAAGTCACCTTGCAAGCCAACACACACAATAGCCCAAACGGCGGGGTTATGTCCAAGAATATGCATTTTCATTTTATGCTTCCAACTAGCAAAATTAGTACCATCAAAGTAAGGACCTCTACGGTGATAATTTCCCTCGCTAGACGCCATACTCTCCTAGGTTGTGAAACCAAGGCTATGACCACCAAAGCTATGGAGATCAAAGCAAATGGAGACCAAAGCTCTGATACCACTTGTAGGATCGAAAGTATGTCTAGAGGGGGTGATTAGACTACTTGACCAAATAAAAACTTAACCTTTTCCCAATTTTAGTTCTTGGCAGATTTTAGCTATTTTAGGACAAGTCAAGCAATCATCACATAATTCAAGCTAGCATGCAAAGAGTATATTGGCAGCGGAAAGTAAAGCATGCAACTTGCAAGAATGTAAAGGGAAGGGTTTGGAGAATTCAAACGCAATTGGAGACACGGATGTTTTTCCCGTGGTTCAGATAGGTGGTGCTATCCTACATCCACGTTGATGGAGACTTCAACCCACGAAGGGTAACGGTTGCGCGAGTCCACACAGGGCTCCACCCAAGGGTAACGGTTGCGCGAGTCCACACAGGGCTCCACCCACGAAGGGTCCACGAAGAAGCAACCACCCACAAAGGGTCCACGAAGAAGCAACCTTGTCTATCCCACCATGGCCATCGCCCACACAGGACTTGCCTCACTAGCGGTAGATCTTCACGAAGTAGGCGATCTCCTTGCCCTTACAAACTCCTTGGTTCAACTCCACAATCTTGTCGGAGGCTCCCAAGTGACACCTAGCCAATCTAGGAGACACCACTCTCCAAGAAGTAACAAATGGTGTGTAGGTAATGAACTCCTTGCTCTTGTGCTTCAAATGATAGTCTCCCCAACACTCAACTCTCTCTCATAGGATTTGGATTTGGTGGAAAGAAGATTTGAGTGGAAAGCAACTTGGGAAGGCTAGAGATCAAGATTCATATGGTAGGAATGGAATGTCTTGGTCTCAACACATGAGTAGGTGGTTCTCTCTCAGAACATATGAGTTGGAATGGTGTATGTGTTCTGATGGCTCTCTCCATGAATGAAGAGGAGGTGGAGGGGTATATATAGCCTCCACACAAAATCCAAC
The DNA here is from genome assembly GCF_018294505.1 of Triticum aestivum. NCBI lineage: Eukaryota > Viridiplantae > Streptophyta > Magnoliopsida > Poales > Poaceae > Triticum > Triticum aestivum. The sequence continues at coordinate 26,246,919 of NC_057812.1, forward strand.
CGTTACACACAGTTTTCCAATCTCGGTGGGACCGAATCAACAAACTCGGTCGGACCGAAAATGTAAACCTAGTGACCGTTAGAGATTTTCGGTGGGACTGACATGCAACTCGGTAGGACCGATATGGTTAGGGTTTGGGCATAACGTAATCTCGGTGAGACCGATTACACAAACTCGGTGAGACCGAATTTGGTAATTAGCTAACCAGAGAGTTGGTCAGGCAAACTCGGTGGGACCGATTTGCTCTTTCGGTGAGACCGAAAAGTTACAAAGGGGAAACACTGAATTTACATTGCAATCTCGGTGGGACCGATTCGCTCTTTCGGTGAGACCGAAAAGTTACGAAAGGGAAACAGAGAGTTTGCAACCCCATCTCGGTGAGACCGAGATCCCTATCGGTAGGACCGAATTGCTAGGGTTTGGCAGTGGCTTATGACAAATGAAAACTCGGTGGCGCCGGATAGGAAGAATCGGTAGGACCGAGTTTGGCTTAGGGTTTAGGTCATATGTGGATATGGGAAAGTAGTTGAGGGTTTTTGGAGCATATCACTAAGCACATGAAGCAAGAGGCTCATTAAGCAACACCTCATCCCTCCTTGATAGTATTGGCTTTTCCTAAAGACTCAATGTGATCTTGGATCACTAAAATATAAAATGAAGAGTCTTGAGCTTTTGAGCTTGAGCCAATCCTTTGTCCTCAGCATTTTGAGGGTTCCACTTTCACATCCATGCCATTCCAATCATTGAGCTTTCCTGAAATAATCATCTTGGAATAGCATTAGCTCAATGAGCTATATGTTGTTATGAATTACCAAAACCACCTAGGGATAGTCGCACTTTCACGGGATGATGTATTACGGAACGAGTAAAGAGACTTGCCGGTAATGAGATTGAACTAGGTATTGAGATGCCGACGATCGAATCTCGGGAAAGTAACATACCGATGACAAAGGGAACAACGTATGTTGTTATGCGGTCTGACCGATAAAGATCTTCGTAGAATATGTAGGAGCCAATATGAGCATCCAGGTTCCGCTATTGGTTATTGACAGGAGACGTGTCTTGGTCATGTCTACATAGTTCTCGAACCTGTAGGGTCCGCACGCTTAACGCTACGATGACAGTTATATTATGAGTCTATATGTTTTGATGTACCGAAGGAGTTCGGAGTCCCGGATGATATCGGGGACATGACAAGGAGTCTCGAAATGGTCGAGACGTAAAGATCGATATTGGACGACTATATTCGGACTTCGGAAAGGTTCCGAGTGATTCGGGTATTTTTTGGAGTACTGGAGAGTTACGGGAATTTGCCGGGGAGTATATGGGCCTTATTGGGCCATACGGGAATAGAGGAGATAGGCCAAAAGGAAGGTGGCTTGCGCCCCCCCCCCCCCCCCCCCCCGCTGGTCCGAATTGGACAAGGGGTGCAGGCCCCTTTTCCTTCTCCCTCTCCTCCTCTTTCCTTCACTCCTACTCCAACAAGGAAAGGAGGAGTCCTACTCCGGGTGGGAGTAGGACTCCCCCCTTGGCGCGCCCTCCTCCTAGGCCGGCCGCCTCCCCCTTGCTCCTTTATATACAGGGGCAGGGGGGCACCTCTAGAGACACAAGTTGATCAAGTTGATTGTCTCTTAGCCGTGTGCGGTGCCCCCCTCCACCATAGTCCACCTCGATAATACTGTAGCGGTGCTTAGACGAAGCCCTGCGTCGGTAGAACAGCAACATTGTCACCACGCCATCGTGCTGACGAAACTCTCCCTCAACACTCGGCTGGATCGGAGTTCGAGGGACGTTATCGGGCTGAACGTGTGCTGAACTCGAAGGTGCCGTACGTTCGGTACTTGATCGGTCGGATCGTGAAGACGTACGACTACATCAACCGCGTTGTGCTAACGCTTTCGCTTACGGTCTACTAGGGTACGTGGACAACACTCTCCCCTCTCGTTGCTATGCATCACCATGATCTTGCGTGTGCGTAGGAAATTTTTGAAATTACTACATTCCCCAACAACCGGCCCACCACTGTAGCAGCCCAGCTGGGCAAAGTCAGCCCAGCCCACCACTGCAGCCCCTCTGTCGCCTTCCCCCTCGCGCCAGTAGGCGAGGGCGCGTGCCCAGCACGCGCAGCCACGCGCCTGACCACCTCCTGCCTGCCTAGCTGTACCCTCGACGCCCTGGAGGCTCGGGGCGTCGCCACGCCGCACCCTGGCTCATTCCCTCACTCAACCCACGTTGCCCCCCTCCTCTGCTCTCTCCCCGCACACGCCCGAGTGAAGCTCATCGCCGTCGTTCGCTGGCACCACGTCTGCCGCCTCCCCCTCGCCTCACTGACCTATCCATGAGGCCCGCCACCGTCGCCTACGCCTCTCCGTCGAGCCACGTGACGCGGGAAGCCCTGGAGAGCCGCCATCACCGTCGTCTTCACCTCTGGTCGTCGGAGATCGCCTCAGCGCATCCCCGAGCCCGTTGAGCATCTCGTCGCACCCGCCATGAGCTCCTTCTCCTGCTCCCCCTCTCCGTTTTTCCCTCGTGCGCCATAGTCATCGCCTCGCCTGCAACCGCCCGCGCCGCCGCCCGCGCTCGTCACCGGTGATGCTCCGTTGACCATTTGGTCTCGAGCATGCACCCATCATACTCACCGCACCACGTAGACGCCGCAGGTGCTAAACGCACATTGCCACGGCCACCGCAACCGCATCCCTGTTCGTTCCCGACTCCTGCCGCCGCAAACCTCGTCCCCGGCGCTGCTCCCGGCCACCCCAACTCCCGCCACCGCCACCGTTGGATGCGGCACTCTGCCCTCTCCCCGTAGCTTCTATCTGCGCACCCAAAGGGCCGCTGTAGGTGGATCCCGATGTGCTCCGCCGCGTCTGGCCTCGCCTGCGGGTTGATCGGTTTGACCGGTGAGGTTGACCCCTTCTTGACCGGTTTTGACCGCCTGAGTCACTGACGTGTGGGGGCCATCTCACTTACTAACCTGGTTTAGTGCTAATTGACCTAAGTTAGTTAGTTAGACACTAACATGTGGGCCTAGCCCTAGATTAGTTTAGTTAATCACCCAATTAGCACTAAGAGGCACTGTTAGTTAGATGTGACACTGACACGCGGGTTCCACAAGTCGAGTTTGACCTGGACCGGGCCTGTTGACCTGCCAAGGTCAACATGACCTAGTGCTAACGCAGTAAAACTTTTCTGTAATTCAAATAAATCTAAATGACTTATTTATTTTCAGAAAATACCCTAAACTTCAAAAAGTCATAGAAATTAATCTATAACTCCAAATGAAATAAATTATATATGAAAAATTATCAGAAAAATATGAAGAATCTGTTTATGGCATTCTCATGCATGTTTAAACAACTTACAACCACTGTATATGAAAATTTGAATAAATGGCATTTGAAATGCCTTACATGGAGTTTGAATTTGAATCTTGTGTTCAAATCAGCTTCCCTCAAATTGTGTTCAAATTAGCATATTGCCATGTCATATTCATGCATCATATTTTTGCATTGCATTGATTGTGTTCCTTCTCTGTTGCCGGTGGTTGTCCCTCTCGATAGACGTGTTCCGACGATGAGTTCGGTGGCACCGATGAAGAGCTATACTATCTTCAGAAGTGCCAGGCAAGCAAAACACTCTTGTTCATTCTAATACAATCCCACTCTCTCGCTCCTGTTCTCTTTTACTGCATTAGGACAACAATGATTTAACTGTTACATGCTGCGGTAGTTGAACCCCTTTTCCTCTGCATGACCTGTCATTGCCACAGTAAATAGATGAAACCCACTAGCATGAGTAGGAGTTGTTTGAGCCCTGATGTGCCTACTCATTCATGCTTGTTTTTCATGCCTGCTACTGCTTAGAGTTGAGTCAGGTCTGATTCATCGGGGATGAGTTGGAATGGTGATGAATATGTCCTACTGTGTGTGAGCTAAGTGTGTGAACATGATTTGGTAAAGGTAGCGGTGAGAGGCCATGTAGGAGTACATGGTGGGTTGTCTCACTGAAACCGTCCTCAGGAACTGAGTTCTGTGTTTGTGATCCATGAACAGCTACTACCACACATTGGGATCCTTAATTGACTCTCTCGACTTATTAATCGCCTTGATCTCTGTCCAGGAGTTGCAGCTAGTTTCTGGTGTTTGTAGGATATGTGTTGGAGGCTGTGTGTAGCGCTGACCCTAGGGGTGGGCTATGATGCGGTAGATACACCATGGCCCGGTGTACCGAGTCGCCCGTTTGGTGCCTCGGGAACCCTGCACACATCGTTTGGGGCTGTGAGCGAAACCCCGGGCGGATCTCCTTGCGGATGGAACCCGAATAGGCGATAAACCTGGACTAGAGACTTGTGTGGTTAGTCAGGTCATGGCCGACTTCCTCGCTAGGCTTCCGCTTGAAGGTTGCCGAGATACACGACGTGTACCTAGTGGTAAGTGGCGAGAGCGTGTGTGAAGAAGTACACCCCTGCAGGGTTAACATCATCTATTCGAATAGCCGTGTCCTCGGCAAAGGACTTCTGGGTTGCCTGTACAGTTCATAGACAAGTGAAAGTGGATACTCTAAAATGCGCAAGATAAGCGTGAGTGCTATGAATGGCGTTCTCGTAGGGAGACGGGAGCGGATCCATAGTGGTGTAGTGATTGGTGAATATGTGGACTCGTGTGCGCCATGTCAAAAGAGTTACTTGCTGTAGTAGTTTAGGTTAGCCATTGAGTGAAAGCTGGCTTGCTGCAATTAAACCCCACCACCCCTTTGTTGATAATGATGCATATGTAGATAGTTCTGATGCAAGTCTTGTTGCGTACATTTGTACTCACGTTTGCTTAATTTATGTTTTTGCAGAGAGACTTCAGTCTCGCTAGTAGTTCTGTGTGGACTTCGATGTTTAACTTGATACCTCAGCTACGATCTTGTGCCCTCGGCAGGATCTGGTAGATAGTCAGGCTTCTCAGCCTTTTTCATTTGTAGATGTCTGTACTCAGACAAGTTAAGCTTCCGCTTGTGCTTGTTGCTTGTATGCTCTGTATGTTGGGTCATCAAACCCGTGTTTGTAATATCTGGCTCTTCGTAGCCTAATGAATAAATACTTGAGTTGTAGAGTTTTGTTGTGATGCTATGTTGTATTTACACATATCGGGCATATTGTGTGTATGATTGAAATGCTTTGTATGTGTGGGATCCAACAACCTAGTTGTTTATCCTTGGTAGCCTCTCTTATGGGGAGATGTAGTCTAGTGCTTCCACTAAGCCATGGTAGTCTACTACAGTCCGGTTTACCGTAGTCCTGCTAGCCCAGTTACTACTGCTCCGGAACACTTAGACTGGCCGGCATGTGATCCACTTCGTTCCTGTGTCTGTCCCTTCGGGGAAATGTCACGCGGTGACCCGAGAGTCCTGCTAGCCTGCTACAGCCCAGGTTCCCGGAGTCCTGTTAGCCCAGTTGCTACAGCCCGGATTCACACGTTGATGACCGACACGTTCGATGCTGGTCCATGTATGCCTGTCCCCGTAAGCTAGCACCACTTTGGGTTCACGACTAGTCATGTCGGCCCGGATTCTCTGTCATATGGATGCTAGCGACACTATCATATACGTGGGTCAAAAGGCGCAAACGGTCCCGGGCCAGGTAAGGTGGCACCCGTGGGAATACCGTGCGTGAGGCCGCAGTGATATGATGTGTTACATGCTAGATCGGTGTGACTTAGAATCGGGGTCCTGACAATCACCGAGAAGGCTAGAGCAATGAGTCGTTAGTTTAAAAAACATGGGATTCATGACATGCAAGATAAAGCTTGTTAAATTCTTGGATAATCAAAGAAAAAAAACATAAGGTGACCTAGAGGATGATGACGAGTTAAGCAGCGGCCGAGATAACATAGAACATACGAACTAACCCTATATATCGCGCTGCCGCTCCAGGGACCGAAGGAACTCGCGATTTCCAGGCTCGGTCACACTCATGAAGCTTGTAATAATGGACGAGCAACGCTCCAAGGTGCTCGGGAAAGGTCGTGCCACCGGAGGATCCAAAGTCTCCCGTCGCAACGCACGGGCATATGTGCTAGTATTTATTTAAGTCCGGAGTCCCATCCCGACTTGTGGGGGAATCATAGTCTCCATCATCCTTTCCTCACATGGGACAATGCTCAAAAAATGATGATCATCACACTTTCATTTACTTACAACTCGATACTAGAACGAAATATGACTCTATATGAATGCCTCTAGCAGTAAACAGGATGTGCAATGATCTAGCATAGCAAAGATATAAAAAACGGACAAGCCATGAAAATACATGCTAGCTATCTTACGATCATGCAAAGCAATATGACAATTAATGCTCAAGTCATGTATATGATGATGATGGAAGTTGCATGGCAATATATCTCGGAATGACTATGAAAATAGGTATGGTGGCTATTTTGAGGAAGATATAATGAGGCTTATGTGTGATAGAGCGTATCATATCACGGGGTTTGGATGCACCGGCAAAGTTTCATCGACTATCGAGGTGAGAAAGGGCAATGCACGGTACCGAAGAGGCTAGGAACGATGGAAGGTGAGAGTGCGTATAATCCATATTCTCACATTAGTCATAAAGAACTCACATACTTATTGCAAAAATTTATTAGCCATCGAAGCAAAGTACTAATACGCATGCTCCTAGAGGAATAAATTGGTAGGAAAAGACCATCGCTCGTCCTCGACCGCCACTCATAAGGAAGACAATAAAAATAATCATCCTCCGACTTCATCGCATAACGGTTCACCATAAGTGCATGCTTCGGGAATCACAAACTTTAACACAAGTATTTCTACCAATCCATAATTACTCACTAGCATGACTCTAATATCACCATCTCTATATCGCAAAACTATTGCAAGGAATCAAACATATCATATTCAGTGATCTACAAGTTTTACGTACGATTTTATAACTAACCATGTGAATGACCAATTCCTGTTAACTCTCTAAATAGATATAAACGAAGCAAGAGAGTTTAATTCTTTCTACAAAAGATAAGCCCACGCTCTAACAAATATAAGTGAAGCAAAAGAACATTCTACAAATGGTGATTTTCTATGCGAAGAGAAACAGGCAATCCAAACTTCAAATGATATAAGTGAAGCTATACTCAAAAAATATAAATGAAGTGCAAAGAACATTATATAAATCAACCAAAAAATATATCAGGATGAGAAGAATAGCGAGGGAGTGCGTCGGCGGCGGCGCTTTCTATAAGCCACGCGCGCTGACGCTGGTCGTGGGCACTAGGAGGGACCAAGCACGGTTGGAGGGATAACCTGGCCCCGCCATTCCTAGGCGTGGTTCCCGGTGAGAAACGAGCCTGCCGGACAGGTATGGGTGGAAACAAGCCAATAAGCAAAGTTGTTATTTTGGGCACATTGCACACCATTAACGATAGAATGGCGTTTGCAAAGATAACAACTACCACGCATATTTGTATCCTAGACTACCATACACACATTTCTAGTTTCTCCATTTGTGTGCGAACTAGAACTGTGTGTATTTTCAAAACATGTGAGATGCATGACATCATGATATTGCAGCCTCGCTCCTATAACCGTCGACAGCTTATCTCACACCTCGTCTATTTTCAAAACATGTGAGATGCATGACATCATGAGACACGATTATGCTCGTGCAATCTGCGTGATTAGCTTCGCACACAGTGGTCCTACTTACTAATGTGTGGGATGTTTCCCGTCGTTACACACAATTCATCTTCTCGAATCATCCGCTCCAAGCACACACGATTTATACGTCAGAATCGTATGTGTTATCATGACTTATCTCACAAGTTGTCTAGGCCGAACTGCCTGCCTATGTCACACATGGCACCTGTTTCAATATCTTGCCCCAAGGATATGGACACGTTTCTTTACCTAGCACACAGTTTTATTTTTGGGAAAGTAGTGGCTACACGCAAGTTCTGTGCATCCCCATGATGAACAGTGAAATCAAACCAAATATTAAAAAACAAAAAATCTGAAATTTTGGGGCATTGACTATGAACAAATGTATTAGGTGCTTGCAAAGTTTGGTGGCCAAATAACACAAATGATCTCCATACAAACAAAATAAAAATTCTACTCAAATAGTGCACTTATATTTTGAGCATAAACTTTGTTTTCTTACAGAGCTCCTCGGATGTCATTTGGCCACCAAATTATTACAAGCACCTAAAACATTGAGTCATAATTGAAGATACAAAGTTTCAGATTATTTTATTTGTTTTGCCATGTTTTTGATCTTGGGTGTACCCGGAGTGCATATAGCTACGGTACAGATGAACCACTCACTTTTATTTTTCGGGAGAAGTCTGTTTTAAACCTTGTCTTCGTTCGACCTGGCGAATTCGAACCCCAACCTTGGAATCCCTGAAATCGACACCCCCACCTCTCTGATCCCAGTTCTTTGCGCCCTTAAGCCCGGTTTAGCATGGGATTTGCTGACGTGGCAGAGGAGGAGGCCGGGTTAGGTGAGTGATTAGAATAAATGACGCCACGTGTGCTACCCGATGCCCCTGTCTCTATATCCTCTGTTTTGGAAGCGCACTCTGCTCAGCGCAAGGTGGGGAACAAAAGTAGGGTTCCGCCGGCGACTGGCGGCGGCGACTGGCCGAGGCGACTGGCCGCGTCCATTAGCGGCGGCGATTGGCGATGTCGGCCATTAGCGGCGGCCATTCTGCTTCATCCTGTTCCCGAAGTGGCGCGGTTCGAAGGAGAGGCGTCGGCGGGTCAGCTCGGTCGCCCGTCCCATCGGGAGCAGCCCATGGATTACGAGCCGACGAAGTTCTGCAGCTTGTGAGGGAGGAAGGCTGCACGGTGGATCTCATGGAGTCCAGCAAACCCAGGAAGGAGGTACTATTCGTGCGTGGATAACCAGGTAAACTTAATTCGCCTCTTGTTTGCTGTCTATGTTCCCCTCTGTTGTACTTTTCTTGTTCTGAATTTTGTTTTTCAATTGGACAGCATGGGTTCATCGAATGGCATGAGGGGCCGACGACACCATTTATCCGTGATTTGTTGGGAGATCTTCGGGACAAAGTGTGGATGAGGCTGCTCTTGCTATTCAGTCCAATGAGATAGAAGTTGCTGCGTTGAGAGAGGAATTGGAGAAGAAGACTGAAGTAATTTCAGAAATTGGTGCTAGGTGTAAGAGGAAAGATGTGATTCAGATGTATAGATGTGATTCAGATGTATAAATGTTCAGTTTCCGGAGTGATGCAATCTGGAGCTATCTTAATTGCAATGTAATGTATCTGAATCATGTTGGAATGAATTTGAAAGACCCAAATATGCTGTGTATGTCTGAATATCTTAGTTTTGACAGACCTAAATATGCTGTGTATGTCTGAATATCTTAGTTTTGATAGCTCAAGTATGCATTTTTTGATACTTTGTACAGCAAAAGTTTGCAATTTTTGACTGGCTGTGAGTTTACAGTATAAATGTACTACGCATCCTTTTTTTGACAGCAGGAAGTACTACATGGACATACTTAAGAGGAACAAGCACAATCACACTGACCAAATGACAGTGGTAGCACAGTACACTAGACACCAAATTTCGAAGTGGTCATTTTACAGTAGCATTGACAATTTTGCAGCAAACATGCATACATTCAAGGATCATTTGACAGTACCACTGAACGTAAACATAAATAGTGGTCATTTGACAGTACCAGAAGGACCATGTTCACATCATAAAACTAGAGTTGATATTAAAACTAGAACCATAAGCAGTACTTCGTACTGACACTTCCATCACAAGCACTAGTTCATTCTGACATTTTCCAAAATAGCCACATCATCAAAGAAATCTAGTAATTCCCACTAGCAGTGAAATAGGGCATGAATCTTGTCCCCCTTCCAGCTCCTGTCCCACTCCCAGCTCCTCTCCCTCTTCCAGCTCCTCTCCCACTCCCTCCAGCAGAAGCTGATGAAGTTCTAGTCACTCTCGGTGGTCTGAAGCTAGATGTTGCAGCTTGAGAGCTTGATCCTGCAGCTTGAAAGCTTGATCCAGTAGCTTGAGAGCTTGGTACAGCTGAAGCTCTAGCTGCTGCAGCCCTGCTTGTTGATGCATCTGTTTGTGGTTGCTGTAAATAAAATAGAGAAATTAGGGCAAAATAAGTGCATATTTTCATTTGAAGAGAGCACACATAGTAATAAATTACCTCTGTGGCTCTCTGTTTTCTCCCTCTCTTGCCAAGATGTGACTTTGTTTTTTTGGTACTATCTCCATTCTTAGAACAAGAAGTTTTATTGTGTCCCTTACCACCACAAGATCCACAAGTTATCTGAATGCCATGCTTGCTCAGTTTCTTACCCTTTGGTGCTTCACCCTCTTCTCTCCTCCTGTCATTGTTCTTTTTCCTTTGCCCTGGCATGGCAATGTAGCCAGGTGCAACTGGCCTAGGGTTTTGGGACACAGGCCAATTTTCCTCTCCTTCAACAGGTTGCAGACAGTGCTCATAAATCTTCTTGAAAGTTTCAATGGAGTAGCAGTTGTCAATGTAATCTTCCCACTTTTTCCCACATTTATAGATAGCACATATGGCATGAGTGCAAGGCAGTGCTGCCAACTGAAAGTAACCACAAGAACAAGTCCTATTCTCAGATTTACTGTGTACCTCCTGCCTCTCCCAGTCAGATGCTTGACCTCAAAGCCCTCCTTGCCATTCCAGAGGACCTCACAAAATTGAGTTCTTTTGATACTAGCCTTGAGTTTTTTGAAAATGTTTGGGCAAATTGTGCCCTTCCAGTTGTCACTTTTGGCTCTCTGCTCTTGAACTCTAACATACACTTTCTTCCTGGTCTTCTCTTGCTGTGAAATAATGGGGTAGAACCTAGCTTCTATAATAGCATTGTTGAATGATTCACAAAGGTTGTTGTCAACCGATTCACATTTTGCCCCAACTGGTAAGAAAGCCCTAGCCCAATGCTTGGGCTCTGTCCTCATGATGTCCTTTGCACCATCAGGAGTAAGTTGAGCAAGCTTGGCTTTGTTATAATTAAAATCTTCCCTGTTTGAAGCCTTTGCAATGGCCCAGAACCTTTTCTGCAACTCATGGTCTTTGTGTTTCTTTCTCCAATTGGCATAAATGTGCCTAGTACACATCCTGTGCTCTGCCCTAGGCAAGTAGTCTCTCATGCTTATAATTAGGCCCTGCAAAAAGAGACAAATGTTAGCAGCAAATAAAAAAATACATTTGCAAAAAAAGACAAATGTATGCTACCAGCACATGAGACCAGGACCACTACCTAACCATAGGACTAGGAGCACTACCTAAACATAGGTATAGGTGTCGCTCCGACGAGGCGACCGAACCATTTCGACACTTACATAATGTTGGGGAACGTAGCAGAATTTTAAAATTTTCTACGCATCACCAAGATCAATCTATGGAGTCATCTAGCAACGAGAGAGAGAGGAGTGCATCTACATACCCTTGTAGACCGCGCGCGGAAGCGTTCAAGAGAACGGGGTTGATGGAGTTGTACTCGTCGTGATCCAAATCACCGATGACCAAGTGCCGAACGGACAGCACCTCCGCGTTCAACACACATACGGTTGGGAAGACGTCTCCTCCTTCTTGATCCAGCAAGGGGGAAGGAGAGGTTGATGAAGATCCAGCAGCACGACGGCGTGGTGGTGGCTGCAGCAGGATCTGGGCAGGGCTTCGCCAAGTGCAAGCGGGGAGGAGAGGTGTTACGGAGGGAGAGGGAGGCGCCAAGAGCATGGTGACACTTACCATCATTGTCCGTCTTCCTTTTAAAATCCATCTGCACCCAACAGCCTTACGACCATCAAGTAGTTCTTTTCAAAGTCTATACTTTGTTTTATACATGGATCCTCTCTCGGATTTTATGGCCTCAAGCCATTCATCGGAATCCGGGCCCACCATCGCTTCTCCATAGCTCGTAGGTTCATTGTTGTCTAGCAACATGACTTCCAAGACAGGATTATATACCACTCTGATGCAGTACACATACTTGTTGACCTATGAGGTTTGGTAGTGACTTGATCCGAAGTTTCATGATCACTATCACAATCTTCCACTTCAATTGGTGTAGGTGCCACAGGAACAACTTTTTGTGCCCTGCTACACACTAGTCGAAGTGACGGTTCAATAACATCATCAAGTCTCCACCATCCTCCCACTCAATTCTTTAGAGAGAAACTTTTCCTCGAGAAAAGACCCGTTTCTAGAAACAATCACTTTTGCTTCCGGATCTGAAATAGGAGGTACACCCAACTGTTTTGGGTATTCTATGAAGATGCATTCATCCGCTTTGGATTCGAGCTTATCAGCCTGAAACCTTTTCACATAAGCATCGGCCCCAAACTTTTAAGAAACGACACCTTAGGTTTCTCTAAACCATAGTTCACACGGTGTCGTCTCAACGGAATTGTGTGGTGCCCTATTTAAATTGAGTGCGGTTGTCCCTAATGCCTAACCCATAAACGATAGTGGAAATTCGACCAGAGACATCATGGTATGCACCATATCCAATAGGGTGCAGTTGTGATGTTCGGACACACCATCACACTATGGTGGTCAAGGCGGTATTAGTTGTGAAACAATTTCCACAATGTCTTAATTGTGTGCCAAATTCGTAACTCAGATATTCATCTCTATGATCATATCATAGACATTTTATCATCTTGTCACAACGATCTTCAACTTCACTCTGAAATTACTTAAACCTTTCAATAATTCAGACTTGTGTTTCATCAAGTAAATATACTCAGCATCTACTCAAATCATCTGTGAAGTAAGAACATAACGATATCCACTGCGTGCCTCAGCACTCATTGGACTGCACACATCAAAATGTATTACTTCCAACAAGTTGCTTTCTTGTTCCATCTTACTGAAAACGAGGCCTTTCAGTCATCTTGCCCATGTGGTATGATTTGCATGTCTCAAGTGATTCAAAATCAAGTGAGTCCAAATGATCCATCTGTATGGAGTTTCTTCATGCATATCTACCAATAGACATGGTTCGCATGTCTCAATCTTTTCAAAAACGAGTGAGTCCAAAGATCCATCAACTGGAGCTTCTTCATGTGTTTTATACCAACATGACTCAAATGGCAGCGCCACAAGTATGTGGTACTATCATTACTATCTTATATCTTTTGGCATGAACATGTGTATCACTACGATCGAGATTCAATAAACCATTCATTTTAGGTGCAAGACCATTGAAGGTATTATTCAAATAAGCAGAGTAACCATTATTCTCTTTAAATGAATAATCATATTGCGATAAACATAATCCAATCATGTCTATGCTCAACGCAAACACCAAATAACAATTATTTATGTTTAACACCAATCTCGATGGTAGAGGGAGCATGCGATGCTTGATCACATCAACCTTGGAAACACTTCCAACACATATCGTCATCTCACCTTCAGCTAGTCTCTGTTTATTCCGTAGCCTTTTATTTCGAGTTACTAACACTTAGCAACTGAACCGGTATTTTAATACCCTGGTGCTGCTGGGAGTACTAGCTAGTAAAGTACACATTAATATAACGTATTTCCATAATACTTCTGTTGACCTTGCCAGCCTTCTCATCTACCAAGTATCTAGGGTAGTTCGGCTTCAGTGACCGTTCCCTCATTACAGAAGCACTTAGTCTCGGGTTTGGTTCAACCTTGGGTTTCTTCACTAGAGCAGCAACTGATTTGCCGTCTCATGAAGTATCCATTCTTTCCCTTGCCCTTCTTGAAACTAGTGGTTTAACCATCAACAATTGATGCTCCTACTTGATTTCTACTTTCGCGGTGTCAAACATCGCGAGTTGCTCAAGGATCATCATGTCTATCCCTGATATGATATAGTTCATCACGAAGCTCCAATAGCTTGGTGGCAGTGACTATGGAGAATCATCACTATTTCATATGGAAGATTAACTCCCACTCGATTCAAGCGATTGTAGTACTCAGACAATCTGAGCACATGCTCAACGATTGAGCTTTTCTCCCTTAGTTTGCAGGCTTAAGAAACTTGTCAGAGGTCTCATACCTCTTGATGTGGGCACTAGTCTAAAATCCCAATTTCAGTCTTTGGAACATCTCATATGTTCTGCGATGTTTCAAAAACGTCTTTAGTGCCACAATTCTAAACCGTTAGTATTACGCACTGAACTATCATGTAGTCATCAAAACGTGTATGTCAGATGTTTCCCAACATCTACAGACGACGCTCGAGGTTCAACGCACTGAGTGGTGCATTAAGGACATAGCCCTTCTGTGCAGCAACGAGGACAATCCTCAGTTCACGGACCCAGTCCGCATAATTGCTACTGTCAACTCTCAACTAAATTTTCTCTAGGAACATATCTAAAACAGTAGAACCAAAGCGTGAGCTACGACATAATTTGCAAAGACCTTTTGACTATATTCATGATAATTAAGTTCATCTAATCAAATTATTCAATGAACTCCCACTTAGATAGACATCCCTCTAGTCATCTAAGTGATACATGATCCGAGTCAACTAGGCCGTGTCCGATCATCACGTGAGACATACTAGTCATCATCGGTGTGTTGGAAATATGCCCTAGAGGCAATAATAAATTAGTTATTATTATTATATTTCATTGTTCATGATAATCGTTTATTATCCATGCTAGAATTGTATTGATAGGAAACTCAGATACATGTGTGGATACATAGACAACACCATGTCCCTAGTAAGCCTCTAGTTGACTAGCTCGTTGGTCAATAGATGGTTATGGTTTCCTAACCATGGACATTGGATGTCGTTGATAACGGGATCACATCATTAGGAGAATGATGTGATGGACAAGACCCAATCCTAAGCCTAGCACAAGATCGTGTAGTTCGTTTGCTAAAGCTTTTCTAATGTCAAGTATCATTTTCTTAGACCATGAGATTGTGCAACTCCCAGATACCGTAGGAGTGCTTTGGGTGTGCCAAACGTCACAACGTAACTCGGTGGCTATAAAGGTACACTACAGGTATCTCCAAAAGTGTCTGTTGGGTTGGCACGAATCGAGACCGGGATTTGTTACTCCGTGTAAACGGAGAGGTATCTCTGGGCCCACTCGGTAGGACATCATCATAATGTGCACAATGTGATCAAGGAGTTGATCACAGGATGATGTGTTACAGAACGAGTAAAGAGACTTGCCGGTAACGAGACTGAACAAGGTATCGGGATACCGACGATCGAATCTCGGGCAAGTATCATACCGATGGACAAAGCGAATTGTATATGGGATTGATTGAATCCTTGACATCATGGTTCATCCGATGAGATCAACGTGGAACATGTGGGAGCCAACATGGGTATCCAGATCCCACTGTTGGTTATTGACCGGAGAGTTGTCTCGGTCATGTCTGCATGGTTCCCGAACCCGTAGGGTCTACACACTTAAGGTTCGATGACACTAGGGTTATAAAGGAAGTTTGTATGTGGTTACTGAATGTTGTTCGGAGTCCCGGATGAGATCCCGGATGTTACGAGGAGTTCCGGAATGGTCCGGAGGTAAAGAATTATATATGGGAAGTCCTGTTTTGGTCGCCGGAAAAGTTTCGGGTTTTATCGGTAATGTACCGGGACCACCGGGAGGGTCCCGGTGGTCCACCAAGTGAGGCCACAAGCCCCGGAGGTCTGCATGGGCCAAGTGTGGGAGGGGACCAGCCCCAGGTGGGCTGGTGCGCCCGCCCAGAAGGGCCCAAGGTGCCTAGGGTTTGGGGAGGGGGCGCCTCCACCTAGCTTGGGGGGCAAGTTTCCCCCTCTCCCCCCCTTTGGCTGCCACCCTAGATGGGTTTGGGGCTGCCGCACCCCTTGGGGTGGAAACCCTAAAGGGGGCGCACCCCCTCCCTCTCCCCTATATATACTTGAGGACTTTGGGGCTGCCAACACATGAGTTTTGACCTCTCCATGGCGCAGCCCTGCCTCTCTCCCTCCTCCTCTCCCGCGGTGCTTGGCGAAGCCCTGCAGGATTGCCACGCTCCTCCACCACCACCACGCCGTCGTGCTGCTGCTGGACGGAGTCTTCCCCAACCTCTCCCTCTCCCCTTGCTGGATCAAGGCATGGGAGACGTCACCGGGCTGCACGTGTGTTGAACGCGGAGGTGTCCTCCGTTCGGCACTAGGATCTCCGGTGATTTGAACCACGACGAGTACGACTCCATCAACCTCGTTCACTTGAACGCTTCCGCTTAGCGATCTACAAGGGTATGTAGATGCACTCTCCTTCCCCTCGTTGCTAGATTACTCCATAGATTAATCTTGGTGATGCGTAGAAAATTTTGAATTTCTGCTACGATCCCCAACAGTGGCATCATGAGCTAGGTCTATGCGTAGTTTCTATGCACGAGTAGAACACAAGTTGTTGTGGGCGTCGATTTTGTCAATTTGCTTGCCGTTACTAGTCTTATCTTGATTCGGCGGCATCGTGGGATGAAGCGGCCCGGACCGACCTTACACGTACTCTTACGTGAGACTGGTTCCACTGACTGACATGCACTAGTTGCATAAGGTGGCTAGCGAGTGTCTGTCTCTCCCACTTTAGTCGGATCGGATTCGATGAAAAGGGTCCTTATGAAGGGTAAATAGAAATTGGCATATCATGTTGTGGTTTTGGCGTAGGTAAGAAACGTTCTTGCAGAAACCTATAGCAGCCACGTAAAAAACTTGCAATAACAATTAGAGGACGTCTAACTTGTTTTTGCAGCATGTGCTGTGTGATGTGATATGGCCAAAAGGATTTGATGAATGATATATGTGATGTATGAGATTGATCATGTTCTTGTAATAGGAATCACGACTTGCATGTCGATGAGTATGACAACCGGCAGGAGCCATAGGAGTTGTCTTAATTTATTTATGACTTGCGTGTTAACATAAACGTCATGTAATTACTTTACTTTATTGCTAAAGCGTTAGCCATAGTAGTAGAAGTAATAGATGACGAGACAACTCCAAGAAGACACGATGATGGAGATCATGGTGTCATGCCGGTGACAACGATGATCATGGAGCCCCGAAGATGGAGATCAAAAGGAGCAAACTGATATTGGCCATATCATGTCACTATTTGATTGCATGTGATGTTTATCATGTTTTACATCTTATTTGCTTAGAACGACGGTAGCTTAAATAAGATGATCCCTCGCAATAATTTCAAGAATGTGTCCCCCCTAACTGTGCACCGTTGCGAAGGTTCGTTGTTTCGAAGCACCACGTGATGATCGGGTGTGATAGATTCTAACGTTCGAATACAACAGGTGTAAGCCAGATTTACACACGCAATACACTTAGGTTGACTTGACGAGCCTAGCATGTACAGACATGGCCTCGGAACACGGAAGACCGAAAGGTCGAACATGAGTCGTATAGAAGATACGATCAA
Source organism: Triticum aestivum (assembly GCF_018294505.1). Lineage (NCBI taxonomy): Eukaryota > Viridiplantae > Streptophyta > Magnoliopsida > Poales > Poaceae > Triticum > Triticum aestivum. The sequence continues at coordinate 26,264,349 of NC_057812.1, forward strand.
CATGAGATGTTCACCGTTGATGACTAGTCCATCTCATGTGATGATCGGACACGGCCTAGTCGATTCGGATCATGTTTCACTTAGATGACTAGAGGGATGTCTATCTGAGTGGGAGTTCATTAAATAATTTGATTAGATGAACTCAATCATCATGAACATAGTCTAAATTGTCTTTGCAAATATGTTGTAGATGAATAGCTCACGTTGTAGCTCCCTATTTCAATACGTTCCTAGAGAAAGACCAAGTTGAAAGATATTGTAAGCAATGATGCGGACTAGGTCCGTAGTCCGAGGAGTGTCCTCACTGCTACACAGAAGGCTTACGTCTTTGATGCACCGCTCAATGTGCAAACCCCTACAACGTCGTTTGTGGATGTTGTGAACACCTGACAGACACGTCCTGATGACTACTTGATAGTTTAGTGCACCATACTTTACGGCTTAGAATCGGGATTCCAATGACGTTTTGAACGCCAAAGAACATATGAGATGTTCCAAGAGCTGAAATTGGGATTTCAGGCTCATGCCCGTGTTGAGAGGTGTGAGACCTCTGACAAGTTCTTTAGCCAACAAGATGGAGGAGAATAGCTCAACTAGTGAGCATGTGCTCAGAATGTCTGGGTGCTACAATCACTTAAATCAAGTGGGAGTTAAACTTCCAGATAAGATAGTGATTGATAGAGTTCTCCAGCCACTATCACTAAGCTACTAGATCTTCGTGATGAACTATGACATGCAAGGGATGGAATTGATCCGGAGTTGTTTGCGGTGCTTAAGACCGCAAAAGGTAGATATCAAGAAGGAGAATCAAGTGTTCATGGTTTAACAAGACCACTGGTTTCAAGAAGGGCAAGGGCTAGAAGGGAAACTTCATGGATGGCAAACCAGTTGCCGCTCCAGTGAAGGAACCCAAGGTTGAACCCAAACCCGAGACTAAGTGCTTCTATTGTAAGGGGAACGGTCACTGGTAGCGGAATTACCCCAAATGTATGGTAGATAAGAAGGCTGGGAACTTCAACAAAGTATATACGTGTTATTAATGTGTACCTCACTAGTACTCCTAGTAGCACCTGGGTATTGGATACCGGTTCAGTTGCTATTATTGGTGACTTGAAACAAAAGCTACGGACTAAACGGAGACTAGCTAAGGGCGAGGTGACGATGTGTGTTGGAAGTGTTTCCAAAGTTGATGAGATCACCATCGCACGCTCCATCTGCCTTCGGGATTAGTATTGAACCTAGATAAATGTTATCAGGTGTCTACGTTAAGCATGAATATGATTAGATCATGTTCATTGCAATACAGTTATTCATTTAAATTAGAGAATAATGGTTATTCTGTTTATATGAATAATACCTTTCATGGTCATGCACCCTATGTGAATGGTTCATTGAATCTCGGTCGTGGTAATACACATGTTCACGCCAAAGGATGTAGAGTTAATAATGATAGTACCACTTTCTTGTGGCATTGCCGCTTAGGTCATATTGGCGTAAGATGCATGAAGAAACTCCATGTCGATGGACATTTGGAGTCACTTGATTTTGAATCACTTGACACATGCGAGCCATGCCTCATGGGCAGGATGACTAAGACCCCGTTTTCAGGTACAATGAAACGGGCAAGTGACTTGTTGGAAATCATGCATGCTGATGCGTGTATCCAATGAGAATTGAAGCGTGCGGTGGATATCGCTATTTTCTCATCTTCACTAACGATTTGGGTAGATATAGGTATATCTACTTAATGAAGCACAAGTCTGAAACGTTTGAAAAGTTCAAGCGATTTCAGAGTGAAGTTAAGAATCATCATAACAATAAGATCATGTTCCTATGATCTGATCAAAAGGGGATTTTCTGAGTTATGAGTTTGGTAATCACTTAAGACATTGTGGAGTTGTTTCACAGTTGAAGCCACCTGGAACACCACAAGGTAATGGTGTGTCCGGACGTCGTAATCGAACCCTATGAGATATGGTGCGATCTACGATGTCTCTTACCAATCTACCGTTTTCATTTTGAGGTTATGCGTTAGAGACAGCTGCATTCACTTTAGATAGGACACCATCTAAGTCCGTTGAGACGACGTCATATGAACATTGGTTTGGAAAGAAACCAAAGTTGTCGTTTCTTAATATTTGGGGCTGCAATGCTTAAGGCTTCAGCCAGAGAAGCTCGAACCCAAAGCGGACAAACACATCTTCATAGGATACCCAAAGGTGACAGTTGGGTATACCTTCTATCTTAGATCCGAGGGCAAATTGTTTGTCGCTGAGAACGGGTCCTTTCTCGAGAAGCAGTTTCTCTCGAAAGAATTGAGTGGGAGGAAGATAGAACTTGATGAGGTTGTCGAACCTTTATTTCAACCAGAGAATGATGCAACACAGAAAGATGTTTTCTGTGGCACCTACGTCTGTTGAATAGGAAGTTAATGATAGTGATCATGAAGCTTCGGATCAAGTTGCTATCGAACCTCGTAGGTCGACAAGGATATGTACTACTCCTAAGTGGTACAGTAATCATGTCTTAGATATCATGTTGTTAGACAACAATGAACCTACGAGCTATGGAGAAGCGATGGTGGGCCCGTATTCCGACAAATGGTTAGAAGCCATGAAATCCGAGATAGGATCCATATATCAGAATAAAGTATGGACTTTGGTGGACTTGCCCGATGATCGGCAAACCATTGAGATAAATGGATCTTTAAGAAGAAGATGGACATGGGCGGTAATGTTACCATCTATGAAGCTCGACTTGTGGGAAAGAGTCTTTTCACAAGTTCAAGGAGTTGACTACGATGAGAATTTCTCACCCGTAGCGATGCTTAAGTCCATCGGAATCATGTTAGCATTAGCTGTATTTTTCGATTATGAATCTAATAGATGGATGTCAAAGAAAGTTTTCTTACCAGTTTTCATAAGAAAAAGTTGTATGTGATACAATAAAAGGTTTTGTCGATCCTAAGGATGCTAAAAGGTATGCTGGCTCCAGCGATCCTTCTATGGACTAGGGCAAGCATCTCGGAATCGGAATATATGCTTTGATGGAGTGATCAAAGCTTTTAGGTTTATACAATGTTTGCTAGAAACTTGTATTTACAAGAAAGTGGGTGGGAGCACTACAACATTTCTGATAAGTATATGTGGATGTCATATTGTTGATCCGAAATAATGTAGAATTTCTGGAAAGCATAAATGGTTGTTTGAAGAGTATTTTTTCAAAGGAAGACCTGGATAAAGCTGCTTACATACTAGGCATCAAGATCTATAGAGATAGATCAAGACGCCTGATGATACTTTCAAAGAACGCACACCTTGACATGTTTTTGAAGGAGTTCAAAATAGATCAGTCAAAGAAGGGGTTCTTACCTGAGTTGTAAGGTGTGAAGTTGAGTAAGACTCAAAGCTTGACCACGGCAGAAGAAAGAGGAAGGACGAAGGTCGTCCCCTATGCTCTTGTCATAGGCTCTATACGGTATGCCATGCTGAGTACCGCACCTGATGTGTGCCTTGCCACATGTCTGGCAAGAGGGTACAAAGGTGATCTAGGAAAGGATCACCAGATAGCGGTCAAAATTGTCCTTAGAGGAATAAGGAAATGTTTCTCGGTTATGGAGGTGATAAAGAGTTCGACGTAAAGAGTTACGTCGATGCAAGATTAACACCTATCCGGATAGCTCTAAGAAGAGATACCGGATACGTATAATGGAGCAATAATTTGGAATAGCTCCAAGTGGAACGTGGTAGCAGCATCTACGATATGACATAAAGTTTTGCGAAATACATAGGGATCTGAATATGGCAAAACCCGTTGACTACAACCTCTCTCACAAGCATAACATGATCAAACCCAGAACTCTTTGAGTGTTTATCACATAGTGATGTGAACTAGATCATTGAGTCTAGTAGACTCTTGGATGTTGGTCACATGGCGATGTGACCTGTGAGTGTTAATCACATGGCGATGTGAACTAGATTATTGACTCTAGTGCAAGTGGGAGACTGTTGGAAATATGCCCTAGAGGCAATAATAAATTAGTTATTATTATTATATTTCATTGTTCATGATAATCGTTTATTATCCATGCTAGAATTGTATTGATAGGAAACTCAGATACATGTGTGGATACATAGACAACACCATGTCCCTAGTAAGCCTCTAGTTGACTAGCTCGTTGGTCAATAGATGGTTATGGTTTCCTAACCATGGACATTGGATGTCGTTGATAACGGGATCAAATCATTAGGAGAATGATGTGATGGACAAGACCCAATCCTAAGCCTAGCACAAGATCGTGTAGTTCGTTTGCTAAAGCTTTTCTAATGTCAAGTATCATTTCCCTAGACCATGAGATTGTGCAACTCCCGGATACCGTAGGAGTGCTTTGGGTGTGCCAAACGTCACAACGTAACTGGGTGGCTATAAAGGTACACTACAGGTATCTCCGAAAGTGTCTGTTGGGTTGGCACGAATTGAGACTGGGATTTGTCACTCTGTGTAACTGGAGAGGTATCTCTGGGCCCACTCGGTAGGACATCATCATAATGTGCACAATGTGATCAAGGAGTTGATCACAGGATGATGTGTTATGGGACGAGTAAAGAGACTTGCCGGTAACGAGATTGAACAAGGTATCGGGATACCGACAATCGAATCTCGGGCAAGTATCATACCGATGGACAAAGGGAATTGTATACGGGATTGATTGAATCCTTGACATCGTGGTTCATCCGATGAGATCATCGTGGAACATGTGGGAGCCAACATGGGTATCCAGATCCCGCTGTTGGTTATTGACCAAGAGTTGTCTCGGTCATGTCTGCATGGTTCCCGAACCCATAGGGTCTACACACTTAAGGTTCGATGACGCTAGGGTTATAAAGGAAGTTTGTATGTGGTTACCGAATGTTGTTCAGAGTCCCGGATGAGATCCCGTATGTTACGAGGAGTTCTGGAATGGTCCGGAGGTAAAGAATTATATATGGGAAGTCCTATTTTGGTCGCCGGAAAAGTTTCGGGTTTTATCGGTAATGTACCTGGACCACCGGGAGGGTCCCAGTGGTCCACCAAGTGGGGCCACAAGCCCCGGAGGGCTGCATGGGCCAAGTGTGGGAGGGGACCAGCCCCAGGTGGGCTGGTGCGCCCCCCACAAGGGCCCAAGGTGCCTAGGGTTTGGGGAGGGGGCGCCTCCACCTAGCTTGGGGGGCAAGTTTCCCCCTCCCCCCCCTTTGGCCGCCACCCTAGATGGGTTTGGGGCTGCCGCACCCCTTGGGGTGGAAACCCTAAAGGGGGCGCACCCCCCTCCCTCTCCCCTATATATATTTGAGGACTTTGGGGCTGCCAACACATGAGTTTTGACCTCTCCATGGCGTAGCCCTGCCTCTCTCCCTCCTCCTCTCCCGCGGTGCTTGGCGAAGCCCTGCAGGATTGCCACGCTCCTCCACTACCACCACGCCGTCGTGCTGCTGCTGGACGGAGTCTTCGCCAACCTCTCCCTCTCCCCTTGCTGGATCAAGGCATGGGAGACGTCACCGGGCTGCACGTGTGTTGAACGCGGAGGTGCCGTCCGTTCGGCACTAGGATCTCCGGTGATTTGAATCACGACGAGTACGACTCCATCAACCCCGTTCACTTGAACGCTTCCGCTTAGCGATCTACAAGGGTATGTAGATGCACTCTCCTTCCCCTCGTTGCTAGATTACTCCATAGATTGATCTTTGTGATGCGTAGAAAATTTTGAATTTCTGCTATGATCCCCAACACGATGAACATCTTCATGTTGATCGTATCCACTATATGACTCATGTTCGACCTTTCGGTCTTCCATGTTCCGAGGCCATGTCTGTACATGCTAGTCCCGTCAAGTCAACCTAAGTGTTTCGCATGTGTAAATCTGGCTTACACCCGTTGTATGCGAACGTTAGAATCTATCACACCCGATCATCACGTGGTGCTTCGAAACAATGAACCTTCGCAACGGTGCACAGTTAGGGGGAACACTTTTCTTGAAATTTCAGCGAGAGATCATCTTATTTATGCTACCGTCGTTCTAAGCAAATAAGATGTAAACATGACAAACATCACATGCAAATCATAAAGTGACATGATATGGCCAATATCATCTTGCGCCTTTTGATCTCCATCTTCGAGGCGCGGCATGATCACATTCATCACCGGCATGACACCATGATCTCCATCATCATGATCTCCATCATCGTGTCTTCATGAAGTTGCCTCGCCAACTATTACTTCTACTACTATGGCTAACGGTTAGCAATAAAGTAAAGTAATTACATGGTGTTTTCATTGACACACAGGTCATAAATAAATTAAGACAACTCCTATGGCTCCTGCCGGTTGTCATACTCATCGACATGCAAGTCGTGATTCCTATTACAAGAACATGATCAATCTCATACATCACATATATCATTCATCACATCCTTTTGGCCATATCACATCACATAGCATACCCTGCAAAAACAAGCTAGACGTCCTCTAATTGTTGTTGCATGTTTTACGTGGCTGCTATGGGTTTCTAGCAAGAACGTTTCTTACCTACGCAAAACCACAACGGTGATATGCCAATTGCTATTTACCCTTCATAAGGACCCTTTTCATCGAATCCGATCCGACTAAAGTGGGAGAGACAGACACCCGCCAGCCACCTTATGCATCAAGTGCATGTCAGTCGGTGGAACCAGTCTCACGTAACCATACATGTAAGGTTGGTCCGGGCCGCTTCATCCCACAATGCCGCCGGATCAAGATAAGACTAGTAACAGTAAGCAAATTGAACAAATCATCGCCCACAACTACTTTGTGTTCTACTCGTGCGTAGAATCTACGCATAGACCTAGCTCATGATGCCACTGTTAGGGAACGTAGCAGAATTTTCGAATTTTCTACGCATTACCAAGATCAATCTATGGAGTCATCTAGCAACGAGAGAGAGGGAGTGCATCTTCATACCCTTGAAGATCGCTAAGCGGAAGCATTCAAGAGAACGGGGTTGATGGAGTCGTACTCGTCGTGATCCAAATCACCGATGACCAAGCGCCGAACGGACGGCACCTCCGCGTTCAACACACGTACGGTTGGGAAGACGTCTCCTCCTTCTTGATCCAGCAAGGGGAGAGGAGAGGTTGATGGAGATCCAGCAGCACGACGGTGTGGTGGTGGAAGTAGCGGGATCTCGGCAGGGCTTCGCCAAGCACCAACGAGATGGAGAGGTGTCACGGAGGGAGAGGGAGGTGCCAAGGGCTTGGGTGCGGCTGCCCTCCCCCCCACTATATATAGGACCCCTAGGGGGGCGCCGGACCTAGGAGATCCAATCTCCAAGAGGGAGCGGCGGCCAAGGGGGGGGACTTGCCCCCCAAGTCAGGTGGGGCGCCCCCACCCCTAGGGTTTCCAACCCTAGGCGTAAGGGGAGGCCCATGGGGGGCGCACCAGCCCACCAGGGGCTGGTTCCCCTCCCACTTCAGCCCATGGGGCCCTCCGGGATAGGTGGCCCTACCCGGTGGACCCTCGGGACCCTTCCGATGGTCCCGGTACAATACCGATTACCCCCGAAACTTTCCCGATGGCCGAAACTGGACTTCCTATATATAAATCTTCACCTCCGGACCATTCCGGAACTCCTAGTGACGTCCGGGATCTCATCCGGGACTCCGAACAACTTTCGTGTTACCGCATACTAATATCTCTACAACCCTAGCGTCACCGAACCTTAAGTGTGTAGACCCTACGGGTTCGGGAGACACGCAGACATGACCGAGATGACTCTCCGGTCAATAACCAACAGCGGGATCTGGATACCCATGTTGGCTCCCACATGTTCCACGATGATCTCATCGGATGAACCACGATGTCGAGGATTTAATCAATCCCGTATACAATTCCCTTTGTCTATCGGTACGGTACTTGCCCGAGATTCGATCGTCGGTATCCCGATACCTCGTCCAATCTCGTTACCGGCAAGTCTCTTTACTCGTTCCGTAACACATCACCCCGTGATCAACTCCTTGGTCACATTGTGCACATTATGATGATGTCCTACCGAGTGGGCCCAGAGATACCTCTCCGTTACACGGAGTGACAAATCCCAGTCTCGATTCGTGCCAACCCAACAGACACTTTCGGAGATACCCGCAGTGCACCTTTATAGCCACCCAGTTACGTTGTGACGTTTGGCACACCCAAAGCACTCCTACGATATCCGGGAGTTGCACAATCTCATGGTCGAAGGAAATGATACTTGACATTAGAAAAGCTTTAGCATACGAACTACACGATCTTGTGCTAGGCTTAGGATTGGGTCTTGTCCATCACATCATTCTCCTAATGATGTGATTCCGTCATCAACGACATCCAATGTCTATGGTCAGGAAACCGTAACCATCTATTGATCAACGAGCTAGTCAACTAGAGGCTTACTAGGGACATGGTGTTGTCTATGTATCCACACATGTATCTGAGTTTCCTATCAATACAATTCTAGCATGGATAATAGACGATTATCATGAACAAGGAAATATAATAATAACTAATTTATTATTGCCTCTAGGGCATATTTCCAACAAGGATCCCAACCAAAACCACTCTTTTCTACAATAGACTTGACAACATTAAGTTCCTTCTTCACCCTTTGCTCTCTATCTTTCAGCTGTTGAACAGTGAAATTAGTTCCAGGATGCCTCTCATGAAGGCGGTTTTTCATAGCTTGCCATCCTTCCTTGGTCCACCCATTTTGGCCACGGTACCTTCCCACATCTGCATACTCTTTCATCATTGACACAAAAAAACCAGTGCGACCATTATTCCATGTAGCTCTGTCCTGTTTTGGCCCTGCAAGCGTTCATTATAGTTAGATAAAGATTTACCGATAATTACAACAAGATAATAAGATGTGTCAGTAAACAAAAGATGATGTACCAACTCAACAGGAGTCTAGTTACATGCTCAGTAAAATGGACCATGTTTGCATGTAGGGTCAGATTTGTGTACTACTATGCAAACTACACAGGCGCAAGAAACAGATCGATCAGCTGGCTTTCAATGGCTGGATTAATTTAAATAGGAGGTACATTATTTATCAAGAGCGTATGACAACTTCAGTTAATTAGTCAACTAGATTGAAGTAATACCATCTTAGGAGCAGTCAACTAGATTGAATTAATCTTAGGAGGGTGTTGCCATTATATGTCTATATACGTGCCTGTAGCTCCAGCCGGTCCTAAATTCTTTGTGTGTGTACGTGCGCCATTCATACCGAATCGGCTAGCTAGCTAGCATCTATAATCTGCTGCATCTATAACCTGAATCAAGGAGAAGCGTGCAAGATCACATGAAACTAACCAGTGCCGCCGTGATCCCATCTGGCCGTATGATCTCTAATCTATATGCTAGCTCCTGCGGCAGTGTTACGATCAGACTGGACAGATAATTTAAGAACGAAAATTGTAGGGCATAGACGAGCTCATACCTTTTTTCCGTGGTGGAGAGCTTGATTCGCTCATGGCGCTGCAGAGAAGAGACAAGACTCGCACGGGACGCCAGCTAGAAGAAAAACCTGAGAGACCTACTACTCGTAAATAGGATGAGATTGGCTATAACCAGGAGTTTACCATAACAGAAAGAGGGAAAATAGGATGGGATCGCAGCTGGGATTCTTATCTCGACATAGACGGCAACGTCATCGTGATCTCCCCGATGATTTCTCTCTGTTCTGTTTAAAAAAAAAAGAGGTCGGGACCTCTTTTCCAGATACTGCAAAAATACGTTGGTGTCTAGCATACCGTGGTTTACAATACTTTGGTTTTTTTTATGCCAAACGCAGCAAAGTATTCAAAACCTGGTCTTTTTCAGAAAACAATGAAAAAATTTTGCTGCCAAACGCAGCCTTATTCTAGTGTTTACATCAATGAAAACATGGTTTCAGTTTTGGCCTTTTACACGGTCTTAATTTTTTTGGCTGGGTCCAAGCTCATTAGTATGTAAGAGCTCAAACCGGCTAACCGCCGGGAGCGCAGAAACACAAACACCGTCGATGATGCGCTCTGGGACCGGTCGGAAGGCGAGCATAGGGGATTCCTGCACACCAGGGAGGTCATCGAGCTTATTTCCGAGGACTCAGGCTTGATTCCGACCAGCAGCAGCGAACCAATCACCACCACCATGAGGAGCCCCTCGGGAAACCACCGCGCGCCGGCTCAGGCGCGCCGGCTGCAAGGTCCCGATCGGCATGACGCCAAACTCCGGCACGAGGCCAAACTCCACCAAGGAAACAGCTAGGCTACATCTACTATCTACAGCGGCGCTCCGAGCTCCTCCCCCATCTCCTCTCCGACCGGCGTCGCCGGCGGCGAAGATACGGGATCGGGCCGGGCCCGAGACACCTGCTCTGTCGCCTGTCTCAAACAGAACACAAGGGAAGAGAAGAAACGAGAAAGCGGACACGTCTCACATCACCACGTGCTGCATGATATGTACTTTCGGTTCTGTGCATCTAGTGATAATCCTGTGGTCAAATACAGTGATTTCTGATTTACATGGCAAAAAACACCCGTACGTGTACTCCAGTAGTCTAGTGTAGCCTATATTGTATTCTTTCAAGTTCAGGCCCTGAGCAATATGACAACATAAAACTTTTCACAGCCAGTTAAATTCGTGATAGAGGTTTGCTGCACAAACGATCGAGCATCCGACCAGCTCGTTTGGCCCCACGTAACCACATCTTTTTTTTTTCGAAAGTACGCCTAGGGGGACAAAATCCAATTGATCGGCAAATCGTTTGCTGTGATTCATGTTACACTCAACGAAATGTTATAGTACAGGAAATTGGTATTCAAAAGTTCAAAAATCAGACAAGATGAAGGCACATGCCTTTCATAAGATATTAGATAGATGACGTAAAGTACACAAGGATGGGCGTACGTCGAGGTAGCTAGGCCAATATAGAAGGACGTGACGCCCCTTCGACATCCTCTACTACCACCGACGTCGGCGGTGGCCGGGTTACGCCGGTGTGCGTGGCCAACGCCCAGACGAGGGTGACCAGCTCGCCGCCTAGCACCAGTGCCTCCTCCTGCCCCTTCACGTGCTCATCACGACCGGATGGCGCGATGTACACAAGGAGCTCCACCCAAAGGTCGGCCAGTAGTTCCCAAACGGGCCGTTCATCTCTCCGGCAATCTTCCATTAGTTTCCTCCCCAGCTTTGTTCCCTTGTGAACCACATTATGGATGTTGTCGGCCGGGCAGTCCGGCAAGGGCGCCCCCATCATCTTGTTGTACCGTTCCCTCTCGGGCGCGGTGTAGTAAGCCCACCAACCCCCGACGGCCACCTTGAGATCCCTCTTCATGTCCTCCAACACGCGCTCCGTGCCTTCACGGTCATCCGGTAGCAGCTCTGGGTGGATGACCACGAGGTAAGCACAGTACTTGGACAGCCTCGTGGCCACCAGCCTCGAAGAGGTCTCTGCTTTGTGCCGTCCTGGATACTCTATCTCCAAGATGGTGGTAGCAATGTGCCAGATGAGGATGACCTCGACCACGCTCTTACTCTCGCAGAAGCATGACAAGTCTGTATGCCGCCGCCAATGGTCTATCACGTACTGGCCGTTGCTAGGAGGGGCGGGGCTACCGTCATGGCCGTACGCCGCCAAGCGAAAGCGTTCCATTATGGAGCTCTTTGCTTGTCTTGGCAGGAAGGTGGTGGGCAGCGTCATGGAGAGCCAGCTAACCCTGAGCACGGAGAACTGCTTCAAGGTGATACGGCTGGGGTGGCTCAGCTTGCTACTGATCCAGGACATGCGGCGGAGAATACCACGGTAGGTCGTGCTGTCGCGCCAGCGTGGCCGTGCGGCGTAGTTGCACAGCAGCGACACCATGAACCAGTTAGAGAAGACGAATACCATGTACTCGGACACTTGCTCGTAGACGAAGGCGATGAAGAGGAGGTAGGTGATGGAGATGTCGACGATGACGAAGAAGGCCGCCGGTGTGTGGAAGAAGTTCCTCCAGAGGCACTTGGTGAGCGTGAATATGCCGGAGGATATGGCGTAGTTGTCCCGCCCGATGCTGGCGATGGCCTCGGGCATGTCGCCGTCGCCGGCAAGGGCGACGGTCATGACGCAGAGGCCGAAGACCACGACGGGGAAGGTGATGTAGTTGATGACGAAGAAGTAGGGGCTGGCGAGCACCACCGGGTGGACGGAGTGGTAGTACTCGCTCAGGAAGCTGATCTCGTCCTTGAGCACCTGGAACAGTGCCACCCCAGGTTCGACTTCGAGGTCAGTCTGATCGTGGCTGCACAGGCCTTGGAAGATGAGGTCCCGGCAGTGGTCGGTTTCTTCCTTAGTGGCGGCCCGCAGGAGCTCGAACCTAGGCCGGAGTTGCTTGAAGAGCGCAAAGGAGAGGCACAGCCTTTTGAGCCTCTTGAGCCTCGGTTTCTTCTCTTGCTGCGGGAGTGCCCATATTTTCCCCACGGTGACGATGTGGTCACCGATGTGGTCGCCGTAGGTGGCGGTGAGCCGGTCGAGGTCGAGCTCGTAGCCATGCGAGCCGGGTTTCAGCATAAGATTTTCTTCTCCCATGACCACGTAGTTGCACATCTCCAACCTCTGCGACGGAGTGGGCGTCTGGACATGTGGCGGGCGTTTTACCATTTCAGCCATGTAGGAGGAGAGGAGGCGAGCATTCTTGCCATAGGCGAAAGAACGCTTCCCTATCTCGGTGAAGGCGACCCTCTGCACGAACTTGGCGGCGCAGAGCAGCCAGAGGATGCCGAACACCGCCACCCGGCCGGCTCCCTTGAGGTTGAAGAAGACGAGGTATCCAAGCCAAGCGACGGCGTTGGCGTTGGCGATGATGATAGAGTAGCCCTTCTGCATCGCCGCGGTGGTCGGGATGGCCTCCACGTTCTTGCGGAGGAGCTCCGCGAGAAGCATCCACGTGAGGATGAGCCGAGCCCGCACCGGGAGGTCCTCTTCGACCTTGCTGGCGCCGGCGGCATCGGGGGTGTTTTTGGCCTCGGAAAAGAGGTAGGACATGACGGGGAGGAAGAGCGAGACCGCGGAGGTGAGGATGAGGCGGGCGGTGGGGTTGAGGACGGCGCTGGTGTTGGAGATGCGGCTGAAGAGGTTGAGGTTGAAGAAGACGGCGGCGAGGACGAGCATGAAGACGGAGGTGGCCACCACGGAGGACTCGTTGCTCTTGTCGGAGTAGGAGGAGGTCAGGTTGGCGACGTAGGGTGCGATGTCGGTGTGACCCGGGCACATCAACACTTTACTACTATCGTTGAAGTACGCCATGGCCACGTACAGGTTTTAGGCCGTTAGCTAGCTACTTGACTTGAATTTCCGTGAGTGAATGGTCAGGGTGGTTTTGCTCTATATATACGTACCCTGCCAGAAAAGACATAAACAAACCTGAGAAGAATAAGACAGGATCAGCATGGCGTGCATGGGAGGGTTTTGCACTCGTGACCACGTGAGTATTACTTGTACGTTGTGTTTTGATTTTCGTTCTTTAAGATATCATGGGAGGGTTTTGCATGGGAGGGTACTTGTGCGTTGTGTTTAACAAAACTATAGAGGACAATTACACTCGGACTTGGGAGTGCCCTTAGAGCATCTCCAATAAATGATGCAAATTTGAAGATGTAAAATTAGGTGTTTTATAATTTACATCATTAAAAAGTGCTTTTTACATCTCAAAAAAGAGCTAACTCCAATAGATGATGTATATTTGTGATGTAAAACTCTAACTCCAACAGATGATGTATTTGAAGATGTAAAACTAGTGCACTGTCGAAACTGTCGAAACTGTCAAAGCTCGTGTGCTCCCGCTGCGGGTCGGGTCACACTCCTGGTGCAGCTCGCCGGGGCCGGCGGGGTTGGCCGGAATCGGTCGGAGGCGGAGAAGAATGGGTAGGGGAGGTCGAGAGGACGCCAAAGCGGTTGCGGCAGCACTGGGCGGCGCCGGAGCTGCCTATAATCGGCCGTCGACAGAAAGAGGATCGGGCAGGTGGCAGGCCGGCGAGGCAGGCGGCGGGAAACGGGGGGCGAAGTCGCGGCAGGCCCGCGGCCGCCGGAGAATCTTCGATTTGGCGGTGGCCGAAAGTGAATCGGCGGCTGCGGGTTGGCGAGGCAGGCGGCGGGGGATGGGGGGAGGGGAGTGCAGTCGCGGCGGGCCCAGCAGCCGTCGGGCGGGGGCGGCGGCATCGATTTGGTGTGGATTTCACCGGTGGCAGAGTCACTCGGGTGGCGGCTAGTCGCGCGGAAGGAAAAGGAATGGCAATTTGGCAGTTGGCGGCCAGTCGCGTCTTTCATCTCTTCTTGTAGGTGTTGCTGCAAATTTGGACCACGAGATGTTGTAGTTTACATCTCCAGGGCGGAGATGTAATTTTTTTTTTTGCATCTAAACCATCTGTTGGAGATGTATTTTTGGGCCTTGAAGATGCAAAAAGTAGTTATTTTTGCATCTACATTTTCTACTGGGGATGCTCTTAGTGCATGGTTTAATTAATAACTAGAGAGTGTCGATCCCTTGCTTCCCACTTCTGAATTCCTTTTTTTTAGATATATTAAAAATATCCAAAGAAAAAAAAGTTGTGTTGCTACTTCTCATTGTTTTAGTTGAAGTTTGTTCTGGTCATGATGTCTTCTGTTTTGTACTGATTTAATTAATAACTAATACAAAGGGAGGAATGTCGATCCCTTGCTTCCCACTCCTGAATTCCATTTCTTTTAGATATTAAAAATATCAAAAGAAAAAGTGGAGTTGTGTGTTCTTATTGTTTCTATCGAAGTTTGTTCTAGTCCTCATGTCTTCGGTTTTCTACTGCCTAGAAGGAACATCCCTACCACGTGCCCCCTCCCCACCCACCCACCCACCCACCCACCCACACACAGAAAGTAAAGTACATCAAAAGAGAAGAGTTGAGTGGGAAGTTCTGAAGGATCTGTTCTCCTTGTTTCTTTCGTTTTCTATACTAGGATGCAGTATGTTCGTGCATTTTCCCATGCAGTCTTTATCCTTTTCCCCACCTAGCATAGTGGCATGCCCCTCGCAAATGCTAGGGCATCGTCTTTTTTTTTAGTGTCTGAGAACTAAATTTATGGTTTCATGCTTATCCACATTATGTGATATGTAACAATACAGTTCTATAACAAACAACAATGGTTGTGCTAAATAAAATATCCAATGTGTAAGTATCATCTTTAATTTGTCGGCAATTGATTATTATGGCATTTTTGGAAGGGCCATATATGTCATTTACATGATATTTGATCGATACATAAATTTTAAATCTAGCTTCCAATGTTAGGCTTTAGTTTTCTGTGATATTTGATTAGTATGCGCCCTAACATTTAGAAGTACACATGTTAACATTTAAATTCTAACTATTAATGTGCCCACTGCGTCGCAAGGGGAGACAAAATGTCCACCAAAGTTTTCATCAGCACAATACAACGACAAAGTTTTCCTCAGTGCAACACAATGACATCTTGATGGTGCCAGCAGCCTGCAGGTAGGCGCACACCAAGCTCTACAAAAAATGCGTGCATATCACCCATGCATTAATCGTGAAACGAGCCATAGCACCGCTGATAAGAAACACTTAGGTCCTAGGTTCCATGCAGGTCATCGAGGCTTATGTTATACTCTTCCTGTCTGATATTTATGCTGGCGGGCCACTTAGTGCTGTTCGGATGCTCCAACCAAAAATAAGATACAATCTACTCTCATCTCGAAATAAAAATGAAAAAGAGTATTATATGTATATTAAAAAATGTACAATATATTTCTGTTCACTGACCTAAGCTACCATCTCTTGTTTCTGATCTCACACCCCTGAATTTTTGTTTCTCCCATGATTGCTAAATGATCCAATTAATGGGGATGTCCAAAGTCCACCTTTAATTTCTTAAAAAATGGCTTTAAATTCTAAGATCTGCATCCTCCTTTTTAAATATTTTTCGGTACGAATCCAGTTTTAGTGCTTATGACCAATTTAATTGGTCTCCCAAATCCCACAATCATAATACGCCCCCACATGAATGACCTATTTAATCAGGTGTCTCAAATCCCACAATCTCTGAATCCCATACGTATGTGCTTATTTGGCACATTCTCTTCCTTCGTTAACTTGTGCTTAGTGCTTACCGAATCGGCTTACTGAATTTATGGTACCAAGGTACCAAAAGATGGAGTTGGCTGGATGTGGGTGAGGTGGTATTATTTAATAGGAAGACCAAGCGTATATATGTACACTGCCTATCTAGCTCAGTTGGGCACCTCCCTGAGGCAGCATTTACTATTTACAATTTTTTAGGCCCAACGAATCTACGACGAACGAAGGATCCACCCCGAGCGATGGACAAATTGGGAGAATTCAGTGGCCCAGCATTTCATTAGCGTAGCACCACATACGCCATTTTTTCTTGATGCTTCCCATTGGAGGCAGAAGCTAAATGTGTATGCGGGTATCTCCATTGATCATAACCTGTGATCAGCAGCGGCGATTTGCCGTGACAGGGATGCCACATATATGGGTTCTTCGATTCTGACCATACATGGCTTAACATACCCTACTGTTTCTGGAGGCAATCGCTTGTAGAGAGGCTCTAAATCTGGGGAATGATCTTGGATTGAGTCATCCTTACATTGCCTCTGATTGTGAGGAAGTGGCCAATCACATGCATGAAGCTTCAGGATGTTTCGAAGGAACTATCGTTAGAGAGATTAAACAGCAGGAGAAATCTTTTACTTCATGTTCTTTTGTTTACGAATGTAGAGCTTCGAATTATGAGGCTCATAAGTTAGCTAGGCTAGGGGTTAACCTTCCTTCCCAAAGGCAGATTTGGTTGGAGCATCCCCATGATACCCTTGTAATTCCTGTAATGATTGACATTGATGAATAAAGCCTAGTTACCTTTGCTAAAAAAACATCAGCCATTTTTTCTTTTTTTGTTTCCTTTTTCTTTTTTTCCTGTCTTTTTTGCCTTCTCTGTCCTTTTTTCTAGTTTGCCTTGTCTTTTTTATTTGTCATTTTTTCCTTTTTTCTATTTATTTTTGTTTTTCCATATATTTTTTCAAAACATGTTTGTGTTTTAAAAAAATGTTCGTAAATATCAAAAAATGTTCCCTTTTCAAATTTTGTTCTAAAATTCAAAAAACGTTCTAGTACAGCTAGCGTCATGCATTGGGTCTTGTAACTGTCCTAGTGGTTGCAGTAACTAATAAAAATGGAGGGGTGTCGATCCCTTTCTTCCCTCTCCTGCAATCTTTTATTTAAAAAATTAACATCAAAAGACAAAAGTTCAGTTGGGAGTGTTCTCATGGCTTTGTTGAAATTTGTTCTCCGCGTGCCTTTCCATTTCTACTGGCTAGAAGGTACATTCCTACGTGCCTACACACACTCTCTTTTCTTCTTTTCTCCAAAAGAAGAGCAAAGAATTTTCGCTTCAAAGTTAAGAACATCAAAAGACATGAATTGAGTTGGGAGTACTCATGGCTTTGTTCCGTCCTGGTTCCTGTGTTATTTACTAGGGTGTACTACATTGGTACGTTTTCTAACACACTCGTATTGCGTTTACCCAAGATGAGGACTAAGAATCAATGCCCTTGGAGTATATTTATGGAAAAGGTTGCTTTATTTTGCATAAAACTAATTACTAAAGCAGAACAGCGTGCATCTATGTGCGGCGACCAATAGCTTTTGTGGTGATCACATTTGTTGGCCATGCGCACTTGTGGTGAGCAACTAACATGTGGAGTGACGTGCTAACATGTGGAGTGCCGTGCTAAGAAAGAGCACAGGTAGAAGATCGTTGTAATATAATGGTGGACTGATAGTAAGACCGACAGTAGCACAACCACAGAATAAATAATTGAAGATGGTTTGAGAAATTCCATCTACATTGTGAAATGTCCTCATCAAGGGTTGCTGAAATATCTGGGTTTTGAGAAATGGTTTGTTTTAAAAAAAATGAGCGGCTGACACTTCAATCATGGAGAAACATGTTAACCTACCGAAAAAGGGTTTCCCCCCGCTTCCACCGATCACACGATAAATGCTGGGGCGCACAACACATCAAGTCCAAAAGAGAAAGAAAGAAGAACAAAATGCCAACAACGGCAACTTGACAAAGCACAGATGATCTGCAACTGCTGCGCCCTCTGGATTCGTCCCGCTGCACACCAAGGTTCCAAATCGCCGTGTACCAAGCAGAACCTCGAAGAAGGGATGCGACGTCGATGACACTGCTGCCTGGACATGTTCTAGGGTTTCCCCGGCACGTGGAGAGGAGTGGAGGATGGGTAACCATCAGGAAGGAAAGGCGACACCCGCAGGCGACACCGCGTCGGCGCCGGAAGAACCGCCAGGGATTTCTCCCGCATCCCAACCACCACTATCCGCCTGATCCGAAGCCAACCAGCCAGACAGCCACCCACCAGCATACGCCACTACGGTCTTGAAGTCATCTATGTCGCCTCATTTAGACCGCCATCACGAGGCCTAGAGGATGGAGAGAGGAGCGCCAGAAATTGGGAGGGGCATCACTTGAGCCGCGTCGAAGGGAACCACCTCCTCCACCATCGTGCGGGAGGCCTCTGCCTCCAGCATTGTCGCAGGTGCCAACCGGACGCGGCCGCAGTGGCACACCAGGCCACCCAGGCCCGGCCGGGCCCATCTCAGGCCCGCAAAGCCGCTGCCACCCCGCTGCAGCAAGCCGGCGACGGCGCCGCCCCCACCCAGCTTTCCTACACCATTTTTAGTGAAGCACACAGCCAAGCAAACGAATTCTTTAAGCTTAACAACTTGGATTGATATTCACCATTCGGTTGCACCCTTTGCAGCCTTCCTATTTTGTTCCCTTATTCTCTTTTATTTATTTTTACCTTTTGTACATACTCTTATCAGGCAATAATATTTGCAGTACGGGCTTGCCTTATTGTTTTTGTTTCAAAAATAGAATGGAGCTACTACCCCATAAATACGACCCTGTGGCTGAGTAAGGGTTAACCTAATTGAACACATCGAACTTGGAAGGAAGGAGAGGTGCTGATGAAGACTTCAGGAGTGGGACAGATGTAGACGGCTGGTATGATTTAGATGGTTGAGAGGCCGACAATTATCGTTTGAATTTTAATCCAGAGAGCGCTCTAGGTTGTGCAAGGTAACAATAGGTTGCATAGGTGCATGTCCGGCATTGCACACAGCAAGAGTATTTTGTGATAATGTTTTTGTATTATAGGGGAAAGCAGCTGAATCATCTTGTCTTTTTGTTTTACTTGGAGATATGTGGCACCGCGAGCTGTTCTACTTTTAGGTTGGGGCGTGCCATCGTTGAGTCAGTGTTCATACATGAATGCACATCCAAGTAAAGATGAAATTGACAAAGTAAAACATAAACATAAACATCGGCAGTTCAAGGAATCATCATCAAGTACATGTTAGTTGACACCAAATGTGCCACGCAGTAGCATGTAGCATGTATTTCACCATGGATTAGTTAATGCAAATCCACACGATAGTAAAAGAATTACCAAGACCATGCATGCTAATAACAATGCATATTCATTAAGATAGTTTGTTTTGCAACACCACAAGAAACAGAAAATGGAACAGCGACATCCCACAAGCTGAGCACTCGACCCACCACCACCCCACATGTTAATAACAATCATCTAATTAACCTGCTAGACACAATGCAAAGAGAGAGAAAAGAAGAAGCGCAAAGACATAATGCACCCATCGAAGTAGCAGCTAGTACGTGCATTGACATGTCAGGCATTACAGGCTATAGGAAAGCTAATATTCCGATCGCCGACGTAATCGACGGCGTCGCACACCACCCTGACGTCGTAAGGCCTCGTGTAGGCAGCCGGCCCGACCCTGTACTTCACCACGGCCAGCACCAGCACGCCGATCGCCGGAGCCCTGCCGGAGGGGCCTATGTCTAAGGCCGTGCCGAACAGGGTACCCGACTGGCTCATGCTCACCGTAGCCCCCGGCGGCTGCCAGTGCCAGGGCGGCGATGCGGGCCCGGCCCCCAGTTTGTACTCCGTGCCGTTGGACTTGAACTGCAGGTACACGATGACGCTGCTGTACTTCACCCCGGCGCGGTGGCTGGTGTTGTTGGCGGAGAGGGTGAGGTTCAGCTGCCTCGTCTTGCTTTTACGGTCGAGCTTGCCGGCGACGGCGCCAGTGACGGAGAAGACAATCCTCGCGGGTCTGAGGACCGCGGAGACGGCGATGACGACGGCGGTCACGGCAAGGGTTACCATGAGGGCGGCGAGGATATAGCGCTTAGTTCTCCATCCGCGAGGATGAACTGGGGCTTTCGCCATTGCTAGCTAGCTTCTCCACCTTGCGCTAGTGTTGGTTAGCTATGAGCATATTAGGAGTTATGACTGACAAGCTAGGCATAGATCGATATATCATATCCCCTCGGCCTCGGAGGGTAAAGCGATCGATATGGAGAATACATTTCTTTTTACATTTTGCTACAACTATCTTTGCAACAGGCAGAAGCGTGAGCTACAAGTAATAATCGCAAAAGTGCTCTAGCATGTTTTTACATGCCGAAGGCCCAAAATTCCTATGATCATATCTCGATATATGCAACTCTGAGTTGCCTTGTCACTTCAAGGTCTTTGGCCTGTGAAAATTCTTGATATTTGCACACGATTTCTATGATGTTACCGCTGGATCAAGATCCTAATATTAGCATTCATAGTTAGACTTTTGTTCAAACGAGTACGAGTTAGCTAGACGCTCGTCTTTTTCTCAAGATATCTTCCATCTAAATACTAGTAATTAAGTACGCTCGAGGTAGCTTCCTCCGAGAGTCTAAGTACAACTTTCACTTTAGCTTTCACACATGTGGGCACGTTACGGTATGAATTGTAGACAAATCTATGGAAACGGAATATATAGCTCGACTCACAAGTTTAATTAGCTGCACCTGCACTGCATCACTAGCTAGCCAGGTTCGTACACAGGACTAGCCGTAGAGTGTGTTTTTAAAAATATAACCATTTTTTTGTAACCAATCTGCAAGAAAAGTAACATGTTTACTTTTAATTTTTGCACACATCGTAAATACTTATATTTTTGTGGCCAATATTTGCAGGCATATGCTTGGTAATTGACATCATGACTTTCTTCAGATTATTTGAGCTTTTCTTTTGAGGAATGGCCATCATGGCTATCTCTATTGAATTTAAACAAGCATTACATCATCCACGAGTCTGGAAATCAGATACACCTGGGCCGTGGTTCATCCGTCTAACTAAAAGAAGACTTACTACAACAACCGTAATTAGCTATCACATCCGCCCTTTAAAAATGACCTTCCTAATCAACAAAGCCATATCCACACATTCCGCAATGATTGCTGCAGTAACATACTATAATCTTGTATGTCCAGTACAGTTGTCTACAACAATCAAATAATCGGACTCAACTTTCCCACGGGGAAACCTAAGGAGTTTGTGAATATCAGTCCATCACGCATAGCCATTTCCTTAGTTTTTTTTTACCATGAGTCATTTCCTTAGTAGTGACCACAACAGCAGCATATGGGATATATTTGAGCTTAGTAGACACAATTTTGTCTTTTTAAAAGTCGGGGGGG